>NC_134497.1:40031345-40175191 GCF_040206685.1 Ascaphus truei
GTAACAGTGATAGCCATTTATATATTAACATATATGTGTAACGGGTATTCCACCCCACCCAATCGCATATACAGTGTGAGTGAGGAGAACATGCAATGTTACCAGGTGTGTGGGGCTGTACCTGTTGGCTCACAGGAGGGCTGAGCTTCCGCTACGGGGAACCTGGGGCAATTATACTATGGGTGCAGCGCCTCCACCTGCGATGGCTCCCACCAGAGGGGGAGTGGATCCTCGCAGGACAATCAATGATAACATACACGGTGAGGTATAATAACTAAGGGCTTTACTAACATGCAAACAACATATCACGGCAGTACCCCAAAATAAGCTGTGTCCCTCTCTCGAGGAGGCACCTACTGCGTCCCACAGGACGCTAACCCCTATGCGCCACGGCGGACGCTAACCACACTGCGCCACGGCGGACGCCAACCACTCTGCGCCACGGCGGACGCTAACCACTCTGCACTTCGGCGGACGCTAACCTTCCCCAGAGGGATCCCACCCTGTGTCCAGTAACCCCCACCCAAATGTCTCGTACCCCCAAGTCAATTACCAACGTGTGTGTGTGACTGCGCAGCCAAAATGTCTGGTGATAGGCCTTGTTGGTGCACGTGAGTTGTGGGTTACCTGCCCGGGCTCCAGCCACGGGTGCAGCTATATCACTGGGGTTGGATCCTCCGGGATATCCTCCTATGCGTGGGGTGAATTCCAGCGCGGATAATATCACCGTACAGCTCCGCACCGTCTCTACCTTAGTTAGGGTCTGTCTGCTGCCAGCAGGCCGCAGTCACGCTAGCTTGGTCTCCGTGGAGATAGTCCAGCTCCCTCTTGGCAATCCGAGCAATGTCCGTGATACACTCCTAGCAAATATATATATGGGGGGCAGGTTCCCTAACCTAGGGCCTGTCCCTACAATACTCCGCTAGGATGACTCGGGACTATCTGGGGCCTAGGGGATTGCTGGCCTAGTGCAGAGAGTCACTGACCCCTGCACCCTACCTCCTTCCCCTAGCTGCTCCAGTCACCAACTAACTAGTGTGCTCTCAGCCCGCCAAATGTATCACTATGTTGCAAGCAGAGTTCCTGCAGCCCTATTGGCTCCCTGGCATCATGGGGCCGCCCCAGAGGCTCATGGGACTTGAAGTCCCCTTACAGAGCCCTCCTCCCATAGGCTAGGGCTTCGCGGGCTATTCTGTGCCTCCACTGCGCATGCGCGAGCTCCCTGCAGTCCTGTAATGGCGGCGCCCTGCTCCGCGTACCGCCGCCACCCCAGCAACGCGATCGCGGCCTCGGCAACCGGCCCGCTCGCGTCCCCGGCAACCGGCCCGCTCGCGTCCCCAGCAACCGGCCCGCTCGCGTCCCCGGCAACCGGCCCGCTCGCGTGGCAGAAGGAGGGGGGTGAGTACGCGAGGGGGACCTGGCTACATATGTATAGTGGAAGTATAAACCACATCTTTTTCATGTTCTATTGTTTATATTTAGTGAATAGGTACTTTGTAAAGGTGCTAGATGATGTCATTAGTGGCATTCCGCTGTCTTAACCTATTACCTTATGTTATGTAAATCTCAGGGACTTGTATTGGGAAGTTCGTGTGTTTTTGTCAAAAAATGCTCAATAAAGTTTGTTGCATTGAAGATTCCAACCACAAGATGGTGGACTATTATACCTAGTATAGGAGAATGGTTGGCAAATATGATATGAAGCTTTATGGAGCATTTAGCATGGAGCATTGACAAGCATGAATATGCAAATGTTTTTTCATGTTCTAATTGTTTGTATTTAGTACATAGGTACTTTGTTGAGGTGCTAGAAGTCATTAGTTGCATTCCGCTGTCTTAACCTATTACCTTATGTTATGTAAATCTCAGGGACTTGTATTGGGAAGTTCGTGTGTCAAAAAATGCTCAATAAAGTTTGTTGCATTGAAGATTCCAACCACAAGATGGTGGACTATTATACCTAGTATAGGAGAATGGTTGCCAAATATGCTATGAAGCTTTATGGAGCATTGACAAGCATGAATATACAAATGTTTGAATGACGATGCGTCATGTGATGCGTCACGTGACGTGATGACGTCATGATGCCTTGCAATTTTGAAAATTAATGCGGGACACTATTTAAGGGAGGGATACAGAGAGGGATGTTAGATTAGCCCCTGAGGAAGACTTTACAGTGGAAACACGTGTTGGGTGATATCAGTGACCACTAAAGGAGACCTTGTTGATGACATCTGGAGTGGAGGACAACTCTAATCAGCCCAGTACCTGCTGTGACGGCCGTGGAGCGGATGCTGTTGCTGTGAATATCTTGTCTGACCCTGTGACCCAGTGTGGTCTGAATGCTCTCAAACAAAGGCACTTATGTAAGTGGAATACTTTGTGTTTTTAACATTAAAAACAGTACTATACTATTTTGTTTTTTTCCCCTCTTTTTGTACATGGAATTTCCCCCTCTCTATGTGGATCTGGAGTACCTGTCTGGAGACATAAGTTGGTAACTTTGAATAACCACAACGCTCTGATTTCATGTTAAACACGTGAGTGCACATTTTATAGAACTTCCAGCATTGAAGTTAATTTGCTGAAGTAGACAATATTGCACTATTTGGTGTTTTTACTCTCTCTTACATGTCCTGATGTGATTTGCGCACCTGTTTCTCCTTCGTCCTTTAAAACTCTCAGAAAGCCCCTGCCTTCATTATTCCAGCCCATCTCCGCAGCAAGGGTTCCAAACTCAATGGCATACTGGCTTGTGGTATGGATTCCTTGTGGGATTCGAAGGAGTGAAGCTGAAGTGGAGGAGATGCGACCGGGGACGTCAAATACTCTTTTAAATCCCTGGAGAAAGGCAACGGAGTCGTTGATCAGTGGGGATTCTCTTTCCCACAGAGGGGAAGCCTAGGCCAAGGCCTCATCTGTTAGTAAGAAATGACACCCTGGATTGGTGAGTGGTGAACATGGAGGGCTGGAGTTCGAACTCAATCGAGCATTGGTTCAGAAACCCTCTACAAGCAATAGAGTCCCCTGCATAATGCAGAGGTGTCGGGATCCGTGGTTTCCTGGGAGTAGAGGGTGATGGGGCTGGTGCCGGAGAAGCTTCTGGTAAGGGCAGTGCAGTGATAGAACCAATACTTGTGAGAGAAAGGGACCCCAATGGAGAGCACTCAAGCAGATGCACAGAGTACACAAGACAAAGGATATGTGTGTATGTTGATAAGTGATATGTACACGATAAAAACCATTTATTAGAGTCTTAACTCAGAATAAAATAAAGTTGGACGCTAGGTGCCCAAATAAATGAGACTCAATGAAGTCAAAAAAGCGCAGCCCCAGCTTTACCCTAGTATTAGCAGTGATAGAACCAACCTGGAGTGTGTCCAGCCAGGTAAAAAGGTCTTTAAGCGAATTATGTGGAGTTACTGTTCTGGTATGTTCGATGCAGTTTTCCATGTATAGGTATGTAGAGGGAGAGGGGGTTGGCCCGGTATTAAAGGGGTTGCACCCCATATGGCCACCCACTGACCTCACAAGGGAGGCAAGGGGTTAACTGGACTGTGGTCCAGGAATGTGGCTTACACCTTGTCATGTCAGGAAAATGTATGTTCCCCTGTTCCCATGTTTCATTATAATCCTGTATTTTTATATTTTAAAATGCATTTCTGTATCTCCGGTTCTGGAGGTTGCAGAGAGTTGAAATTCGGCCAAAATGTAGAGTCACTGTAGGCATTAAAAACTGGCAAATTGCGACCCACTGGGCCCACCAGAACGGAACTTATTAATATGTGAAAATATTAAAGTGTATATGGTATTTTGGATCTGCTCTGAAAATGCAGACTCCATCTGCTATGCTAATAGGTCAGGAAGGGCAGCCGGATGATTTAGCATAAGCCCTGTGATCAAAAGTTAACTGCCCTGATTGTTTACCCAAAGTCTAGGAACCAAGTACCTATCAAAAGACTCTTTAATTGTTTGCCTGAGGGCGGAGAAGCATCAAACTGGAATGGTTTGTAAGTGGTATATCTACACCTACAAACAATGAAGATCCTACCAGATACTTCATTTGGTAGACTGGTCATCGCCCCTGATTTAATTATGGGGCTACAGAAATAAGACCCTCAGAGTCCCAGTACGCATGTGCTAACTTGCTGGGGGGCATAGGTTAAACTGTGTCTCCACGTTAGGGATTGGATACAGATAATTGTTCACCAATGGTCTGTATTCAATGTTAAGAATAGGGTTACAAAGGTATATAAACTGTGTCAACCCTACAGTTTTTAGTTGTTCTTCTGATTCCACCTGGAATGTCACCGGATTGCTGGAGAATTGCTAGCTGATACTTCTCCATTCCCCAACCCTAAGTAAGTGTTACCTTCTTGCCTGTTAATTGTACTATATTGCTGTGTTCACCTTTTTAAGGAAAAAATATATTTTATTATATCTAAGCCTCATTCAGTTCAACCCAGATATTTGGTGTTCATTATATCTTGTCATAAGCTACCGTGACAAATACACTATCTATGATATTACATATGGACATTCTTTTGGGTCCTCCTACTCAGTTGTGAGAGTTCCCGTTTGTGCTATCCTTGGAGCTGAAAGTAGTTTTTTTGCATAATAACATTTACACTGGCGACACACTTTATTCGAGCTTGGCTAGTCCCACGAATTCGGATATACCCGGGTGTATTGAGGTTTGTGACTGTTTTCTGCCCGAGTACATTGAGTTATTTTCCAAGCAGGGATTGAAGCATTTTATTCCCGCTGGCTGCAATACTGCACAGTATATATATATAAACTGCATTACAATTCATGAATTTATGCCATCTGGTAGACACGCGAAGCATTGCAGCCTATTAAATCCTAATCATTATCATTTAACAGATCAGCCGCCCATCACCCAGGCATGAACCCAGGCTGGGAAGGCAAATGCAACGGGGCTTGTCAGAGGTTAGGAGTGGCGCATTCCAGGTATCTGCCAGGTACATACCGGGTATTTGCTCGAATAAAGTGTGTCGGTGCAGTACTATAGTCAGAAATGTGGTACAGCAATGTGGAGGTTTGCACCTAGCTATGCCAACATCTTCATGGCCGTTTGGGAGGTGGACAAAATCTGGTCCGAGCATCCCTATGCTGCGAACCTGGTCCTCTGGAGGCAGTACTTGGATGACGTCTTTTTCATCTGGAGAGGCTTGAAGGAGGAACTGAATCACAGAGTCTAAGTTGTTGGCAAAATGGCAAGGGCCCTTTGAGGTTGCACGAAAGGTTGGACTTTCTACTGTCGCGGCCCCTTTTATTCTACAACATCACCGCATTTTTCCTGGATTTTTTTTCGAATGCTACGCACTTCACCGGGTTCATGCCGCATTCATGCCGCAATCATGTTGCATTCTCAGCCGCGGTTGATGCGCGATTGATGCGTTTATTGAGAATGGTTCGGATTTAATAGGTTGCAATTCTTCGCGTGTCCGCCAGATGACAGATATTCATGAATTGTAATGCGCATGTGCTTCAGTAATGTGTCGACTTGCAGGTGTTTCGTTTAAAAAAGATACCACAAAGGGCTATTGTAAATTGGCCTTGGGACTGAAGGGAGAGGTTACAATAATGTACACTACCGACACACTTTATTGAAGTGTGGTCGGTACCGCAAGCCGGGAAATCTCCCGGCTTGCTAGTGGCCGCCCCTCGGCGTGCCGCGCGTCATAGATGCGCGGTCACGCGTCATCGGGAGCGTGCGCCCCCTGCACGCGTGTCCAGGGGCTCCCCGAGGGAGCCCTGGTGTCCCGCGATCGCGGGACAGCGGCAGGGGGTTCCGGGGGACCCGGCGGACCCGGCAGCGGTAGGGAGAGTGCCCCGATCGGAGGGCGCTCTTCCGCTGCTTCGGCGCGCGCCCGTCACACTCGGGCGCGCGCCAGGCTACTGCTGCGGCACAGAACGGGCAAATGCTCGAATAAACTGTGCCGCAGCAGTATCAATTTAGGCTTTTCATATTAAAGAAAGACAAACACTAGTTTCTGTTATTCTCCAGAGTCAGTCCCGCCGCCATGAGTGTACAAATGTAGCGCATTGGAACCTTCTTGAAACGCATATGCGTGTCATCACATCGACGGTAGTCGCATGCGCATATGAACGGGAGACGCCCCCGAGAAAATTATTGGTGGGAATGACTGGGATCTTCTTTAGGGGAATGACCATTACAGTAAAACTTTTATTTATTTTTTCCTCAGAAAAGAAAACTTTGCGGAAAACGGCAAATGGAGGGATTTCGATGGATTATATCGCTTTGTGTAACAATGCCTGCACATTGCTGAATCGGATTTAAAAAACCACGTATCGGAGTCTACAGTTTAGTGGCCGTTGTTATTGATTAGGATAGAATACCCAAAACAGTAGTCAGATGTTTTCAGACTATATACAATACTTTTTTTTATATACACACTGTATAATAAACCTGAAAAAAATAAAAAGTATGCATTTATTCTACATGTATTCCAGTACATATGTGTCTTCTATACCAGTACATACAGTATGTGTCTTGTATTTTTTTTAATACTCTTGTGATGTTCAGTACTGAGCATGCCTACAGTATACAGTACAGTATGCCTGGACAGTACATTCTAGAAACACTGTATTTTTTTTACAGTATCAAAGGAGACAATGGAACAATTTAAAACAAATCAACATTTTCTTTTATTGGTGGAGTAAGTACAAAAAATTTTTATTTACAAATACTGTACAATGTAAAAACATTTTAAGTGCACAGCAATTCAAAACATCAACAGGTGTATGGTTACAAAACGCAACATCTCCTTTATTTAAGTACAGCTGGGCAAAACATGTACAGTACAGCACAACAGTATGGTCTTACCTGTTATTCAAACAAATTCTTTATTCATACAATATACAAAATGCAACATCTCCTTTATTAAATTACAGCAAGTGAAAACATTTACAGTGGGGTGGTGTGCAGAGCGGTCAGTCAGGCCTGCACAACTCCAGTCCTCGAGGGCCAAAACTGGCCCGGTTTTCAGGGTAACCTTTGAAAACCGGGCCTGTTTGCGGCCCTCGGGGCATGGAACAAAACATTTACCAAAAATTTACAACAGTGGAACACTCACGCAAATGCGTACCCCACCAGATTGTCCTTCCATGGCCGATGCCTTGTATGGCGCAAAATGCCATTAATGCAGTCTCGAACGCCTTTCATTAAAGGATCTGTAATTGAAAAAAAGCACCGGAATTCCTCCAGAATGGTCTTTCTTAAATTGTCAGGAAGCGCCTTTATTTCGCGATTTCCTTCGTAGTTCACTTTGTAGGCCCACTCGCAGTACATCAAGTAGGACACATGGTGCTTAAAAATTAACAAGGCATACTTGTGGGGTACACGAGCACTCATCACCCTATACTTCTCCCTGAGTTCCGGTGGCAGATCGCGCAGGATGATGTCGGGCACCGTATCGATGTAAGCGAATGTAGGTTGGGTTCTGGAAGCGGGTGTTCTTCTGTGAGCGGGTGTGCTTGTGGCGGCGGGTGAGGGTAGGTTGTCTGGGAGGAAGCTTTCCTCCTGTCTTTGTCGCCGTGTTGTCTCCTGGCGTGGTCTTGACGGGGTTGTCATGTTATACTCATCCTCAACGGCATACATGTACACAAAATCTTCTGGTGGAGGGGGTGCGCTTGGTGATGGAAGGTGGTTGAAGTTCCCATTCATCACATCCATGCCACCCTCCTGCTCCGGCATCGGGGATACAGGGACATGAACACCGAGCAAATTATGTATCCCCGCTATGTCAGTCTCTATCTTCTCCATCCATCGATCCATCTTCTGCATCCGTTGATCCATCTTCTGCATCCGTTGATCCATATTTAGCATCCGTTGATCCATATTTAGCATGGTCTCCAGAAGCAGTTCTATCTTTGCCAGCACAATAGAGTTCCCGGGGATATCCACACTTATCCCATTCAGCATCCGGTCTAACAAGCTGCTTCTTGCGCATGGCGTGCTGTGGACATCTGGGTGGATGTGTGCTACGGAGGATGAGATGGGGGCTCCCTGGAGAGAAGCGGCAGCGTCGTTGAAGAGGGATGGAGGCGGTGACCTGTGGATTTCCGGGAGAAAAGCGGCAGCGTCGTCGAAGAGGGATGGAGAAAGCGACCTGTGGATTTCCGGGTGAGAAGCGGCAGAGTCATCTAAGCGCAAAGGAGAAAGTGACCCGTGGATTTCAGGGGTACCAGCGGCAGCGTCGTCGAAGAGCAGTGGCGAAGATGGCCTGTGGGTTTCCGGGAGGGCGGCTGCAGCGTCGAGGACGAGTAGTGGAGAAGACGGGCTGAAGATATCCAGGAGAACAGCGGCAGAATTATCGAAGCGTATTGGAGGAAGTGGCCTGCGGGTTTGAAGGGTTGGCTGCCATTTGTTTTGCGTTGAGAGTACATCACCGTATATCTTCTTGACATAATAAGGCTTACGTCTATTAAGACTCTTGGCCTTTGGGGTAAGCAGAAGGTTTTCTTTATTGGCCTTAGCTTATCGCTTTGGCCTTGGCTTGGAAACGGCTGCCGCCTTTCGCTTTTTCTGCATGACAGGCACGGCAGAGGCGAGTGGCTTCTTGCGTCCGTAGAATCGTGGTTGATCCATGGAAGCACATGGCACAATGCAGTATCTGGACAAGGGCAAGTTCAGATAAAGATCATCGAGTGATGGGCTATGCAAAGTGTGTAACATTTTATGCATGGCGACGAGGTAGAGGTGTTGAAAGTGGGTGTACACTAATGTGAGTCATTAACGTATAAATACACCATCCATTTTGTGGATTCACTGCACATTGAATACACAGACTAAACATCGAATATACATTCTTGTTTTTGTATTTCTTTCTACTCGCAGCAATGCCTGTTAAAAAGATTTCAAAGAATCTCAGCATGAGAATTAAGGAGATGTACACGAGCGGACACCGAATTGCAGATATCCAACGCTGGTTAGCTGCTTCTGTCTTCGTTGTGCAATCAACCACCTTAAGCTATCATGCACGTGGAAAAACCAGACAACGCACGAGGACACCAACGGTAACTAACGTGTAAGTATATTTATTTAACTATATTTATTTGTTTATTTATTTATAAAATATTTTATCAGGAAGTAATACATTGAGAGTTACCTCTCGTTTTCAAGTATACAGTATATCTATCATCGGGGCATATTAATAGAACAATATATTGTGTGGATCTACTGTATCTAATTTTATAGTTATTTCGGTATATTTATAGAACAACAGTATATATTTTGTTTGTATTGCTGCATATTAATAGAACAATATCTCATTGTATACTATTTTTACACCAAGTGCTGTGCTGTGCTTGTGGCCTACTGCACTGTAACTTACCGGATTGTTGTTTTTCTGTACATTGTAGGGAGACAACTCATCTGGTCGACAAAATAAGTGAGGAGAATGATGAGAAGAGTGCATTAAGGGTCAAATACACTCTGCAGGAAAATCACAATCTCACTGTATCCGAGACCAGCATAAAGAAGATGAGACGCAGAATTGGATGGAAATATGGACGTGGGAGGTTAGTACTGGACAGTACAGGAGGTAAAAGTGTTGTTTAAGAAACTGTACTGTACCTCTAAAATTATTTATTCCTTGTCATTACAGAGCGTACCACATGATAAGGGATGTTAACAAAATCAAGAGAGTGGTCCTGGCCCAGGCATGGATCGACAGTAGAGAAACTTTCCAGGATTGCATCTTCACTGACGAGTATACTGTTTCGCTGGAGAGATTTGCCACCTTTGCAATCCACAAAAAAGGTTGCATATCTATGAAGCCGCGTCCAAAACACCCAGTGAAGCTGCATGTGTGGGGTGCCATCTCTAGGAGTGGACCAGGATGCATCGTCATCTTTGAAGGTACAGTAAAATGTATGTCACACGCTTTTGCCTTACGCACTGTACTGTACTAGTGTGCAGTTTTTTGAGCACGTTTCTTTTCTTGTTATAGGAATCATGAATAAAGCTTTCTTCCAAGACAAAATTGTGCCTGAGATTGTGGAATACATCACACGCGAGTTTCCCGGATGGTCACCGTTTCTACCAGGACAACGATCCGAAGCACACCGCGTCAACAGCGCATATCCTTGAGTGCGGTATCAATTGGGTGAAGATGCCAGCGGAGTAAGTGCGATAACCGTGTCTCATTTCCCCCCCTCTATTTTTACTGTGTACTGTATCTCTTAAACTAATTGTCCTTTTATTCCAATGACAGATCGCCAGACTTCAATCCGATCGAAATGGTATGGCATCAGCTGAAGGACCATATTCGAAAAGTCGTGAAACCCTCCAAAAAGGATGAGTTGGTGAAAGGCATACTGAGTTTTTGGAACGATGTACTCACCGTGGAACGATGCAATAAATATATTGACCATATTGCAACTGTGTTGCCCATTGTGATCGCGCGTAATGGGAACGCATCAGGAAGGTAGTATGATATACTGAAGTACTGTACTGTAGTATCGTAAGTACAGTATGATACAGGTAAGTATGGCACAGATTTTTTTCTTTCCTAGTAGTCAGAGAATACAGTACTTCCAGTATAGACTAGTTTGACAGTACTACGGTAACTGCATAGTGTAGTCCAATATGGAGTAGCTATACAGTACACAATGCCATAAATCACCTACTGTACAGTAACTGCTCAATTTATTTATTTCCAGAAAGAGCAGCACCAGCCATCTGGTTACAACGTATTTAACAGTATTCAGACTATACAGTAGTTCCTGTATGGACTTGTTTGACAGTGCTAACAGCGTACTGTAGTACAATATGGAGTAGCAACAGTATACGGTACACAATGCCATAATACAGTGCAGTATGCACCTAACTGCTCTATTTATTTATTTCCAGAGAGAGCAGCCGCAGCCATCTGGTTCCAAACTATTTAACAGTAGTCACAGTATACAGTACTGTAGTTCCAGTATAGACTAGTTTAACAGTACTACACAACACGCAATGCCATAATACTTTACGCACATAACTGCATTAATTTTTTGTTTTCTTGTCATTTCAGGAAAAAAGGATGGATTGGGAGAGAGAGGGGGGGGTGTCGTGTACAGTCTGAACTGTTTGTACAGTTAAGTGTACAGTATCTAAACTGCAGTCATGATGTACACAAAACCTCTCTTCTCTCAATGAACTACTGTACTGTACACAGAATGAGGAAGATAAAGATGGAAAAAATTATATTATATATATATATATATATTATATATTATTAATTAATATTATTATCAATGTGCATTATTCATGTTTATCCAACAGCCCTCAATTTCCATCTGACAGAAGAACTTAATAAAGACTGCATTATGTAGTATTCATGATTATTTTTATATTTGTTTTTTTCGGTTCCTGATAAAATAAAATAAATATTTATTTACATTCTTGATAATCATAATCACTGACAACAACCCCCCCCACACACACACACACACACACACCTACAGTACAGTACACCAAAGAAAAAGAATGAATGACAAAACAACATGATTCAGTTAATGGTTTTTTTATCTCTCAATTCTCACAATGCTGTGCAAATCAGATTTACATATCAAATTCGAGAAGGGATTTTTCCAAAGCGTTAACGTAAACAAAGCATCAAAGGGTTGGAGAGGGGGGGTTTAGGTGAGTCATGTGCAGTAATCAGCTAGCTCCCATCTCAAAGAGGATTACACGCAGGCGCAGTGAGGTGACGCTCGGCTAGGGACGGATTAAGAACACAATGGCAAGCGTCAGAAAATTAATGACTCTGTGGAGGTGTCTGTTGATAAGAGTTTCAAATCCTTGAGCGAGCCTTGTGTGTGTGCGTGGGGGTGGGGGGTACAGGGTACAGCTGCATGAAGGATTAGCTGTGCAGCAGTTCAAAGAAATGACATCATTTCAAAAGGCAGGCCATCATAATAATTTGATCCCTACACTCCCAAATACAGTACATAAAAAGCACACAAATCAACCATGTGCAGTCAAACGCTATAGTACAGATTGAATATCGTCATAAATATCAAGATGGTTTCTGCAGGCTTGTGCAGAAAATAAAAATAAAAAATGAGCAGCAATCATCTGCTGTCAAGCAGGAATGTGATTGAAACCAGAAAGACACGTGTTCAAAGGAATGGTGTGGGAGAGGTGTACTGCACTGTGGATAAGATAAGAAGTTGAACTACTGCAGTGCAGTAAATTATCCTGTGTGTGTGCGGGGGCGAGCGAAGGGAGAGCGCTGTACTGTATATGCCGAAATGTGATACTGTTACAGCACACGCCTACAGTATGCGTTTCAACAATTTTCAAATGAGACATACAGCACTGCAAATGCATGTATAAATATGTAAATTTACAAGTACTGTTCGCGCACACGCAGACTGTGTACGGACGTAGGTTGAACTACTAAAGTATTAGACTTCGAAGACAACAGCTCGCGAACGCCCTCCTGAGTTTTAGACGGTATTGCAGTAATGCAGATAGCGATAATAAAATGCTAATATTACAAGCGCTAAAATAACGCAATTCACTCCGGACCTCCCCAAAAAAACGCATCTGCCCGAGATTATCAGAGCACCGCGGATACAGCCGCATTAGGATAAAGGCGGCCGCCACTGTACTCCTCCATAGATTTCTCTGTGGGGGTGTCGCAGGGTTCTGTCCTGGGACCTCTTCTCTTTTCTCTGTACACACTTTCTCAAAGTGACCTAATCACATCCCTTGGGTTTAAATATCACCTCTATGCTGACGACACATTTACTTTTCAACACCTGACCTTACACCTGCTGTACAGACCAAAGTTTCTGAATGTCTCTCTGCGATATCATCCTGGATGGCCCTCAGCCGACTTAAACTTAACATGACAAAAACAGAGCTCCTCATATTTCTTCACATCTCTTTAAACTACTGTTGCATTCATGATGAGTTTTATCAACCAATTGAATGCTTAATATGCACAATGTAACAAAACCCTTTGGGGCCAGCAATGCATAAGAATGAACAAGATGCACATCTTCAATCCAATATAACTACCAATACTAGTGCCTATTAATAACCTAATTCTGTGATTATAATAATGCATGAAGGCACACGTCTCTGCAAAAGCTCTCTCAAATGTCGCCCCTCCACCCCATGTGTGGCCCCCAACTCCAGCAGGGTTCCAAATGTAGCCCTCCGCCCTATTGGGGACCCATGTGTCGACCCTCACCTCCGTGGGGGCCATGTGCAGCCCCTCACCCCATTGAGGGTCCGAGTGTAGCCATCTACCCCAGTGGAGGCCTGTTTGCAGCCCCCACCCCAATAAATATATTAAACACCCCAAAAGCTATGGCATATACCCCACAGAGTTTACAATCAATTATACCTGTTGCCGGGAGAGAATGGGACCCCCCCAGGGTTACACATAACCGCCCCTAGGATTAAGGCCGAGCAGCGCGTATAGCGATAGCGGTTATTATTTATGTCAATGGCAGAAACCTTGATGGTAAAGGTTACGCACATTTTGTAATGGGTTTGTTAATCGCCAAATAAAACATCACGTTAGCTATTTGCACAAAGGGAACCTACATTCTGCCCACCATGCTTATGTTATAAAGGTAACTTTCGGGGTAAGGGGGAGCTACGTCCCGAGGGCAAGGCCTCCCTCTTTATCAATCACTTGTCTTATGAATGGCATCTGCAATATACCTCAGGTGGGTGGTTACCCTAACATCGCACCTTTCCATACCGAGCAATTTCTTTTTAATGACATATGGGATAAAGATAATTAATAATTATATCAAATCTGGCTTTGCTTGTCCTTCTAAACCACGCCCCCGGCAGGGACACTCGTGGTGTCCTTCTAAACCACGCCCCCGGCAGGGACACTCGTGGTGTCTCTTGAACTTCCGCTTTAACATTAACCCCTCTGCTGCTGGTTATTATTATTGCTGTGATTGGCTGCTGCTGGTTACGTGGTAGCTCTAGACCGGAAGCAGATGAGCAGCAGGAAGCAATCCCTTCTCAGCCAGGCAGAGAGCAGCATCCAGCAATGTCTCCCACACATGCAGCAGCTGGGAGGGGCAGGCAGGATCCCCCCTCTGCGGTGAGTGTCCCCTCCCCCCCAGCAGGGACTTGCTCCAGAGTGCCAGTGTTACAGCTCAGTGTACCCAGAGGATTCGTGCGGTGACCGGACTCTGATTTTGGATTGCGGGTTTCCTGGGCAATTGTTCCATGTAGTAGTGCCGGCGCAGTGTGAGTATGTGGAAGGGCCGGGGCAGCTACACCCCTCCCTCCCTCCCTCCCTTATATACAACACATCAGTGAGTTACCTGCATGTTCTCCGGATCAGCATGCACATTGTCTCCCTGTGCTGTAGTTTGGAGACTTAGCTGACGGGGATCTGCAATCCAATACTACTCTGGACTTCACGTTGGCGGTGGGAATGGTGAGAATCAGTTGAGCCCACACGTGTTCACATTAACCCTTTCCGTAGTCACGGGATTGTTACATCATATACCTACTTACCTACTGTAAGTCCCTTGTCTTTGAGGTATGCACCTGAACATTCATCTGCCTCTTCTCGTACTACATAGCAGTTGAATTATCACTGTGTGCCTCAGCAAACATTCACTCTATTCTCTGAAATACAGCTTATAATTAGCTATATTAGTATCTTATACATTGTACCATTGTTTTTTTTTTATCTTTGTAATGTATCAATACATCAGGGAATTTGCTTGCCCTGTTTTAATAAAATTGTTTTACATTTGATACCACAACATATATTTGTGCTCTATTTAAAAAAAAAAAAAAATAATAAAAAAAAAAAAATATATATATATATATATACTGTATATCTCCAAATCATGGTATACCGAGGAACATGAAATCAACTAGAGTGGTAACTCAACGCTCAACCCAATACCATTTAAATTATACACTAAGGTGCAAAGGGTTATAGACATACATAGCAGAACACTGTGACGGGGAGGAAAGGGTTAATACCTGATTTGCCATGCATTACAGTTGTTGCCCTGTCCCCACCATTTTTATTCCCCCTTTGCAGGCCATTCCCTGTCTGCGAGGGTAAAAGACAAGATGCATTGCTTGCCATACCCTCTAACACAGCGGTGTGCAAACTGGGGGGCGTGACCCCCAGGGGGGGGCGCGAAACTGCCGACGGGGCCGCGGGGTTTACAGAGGCCCCACGCGCTTCCCGAAGGCACTTAAATTAAGTGCCGGGGGAGCTGCAGGGCCTCTGTAAACTTAACTTACCGTGGCTCCGGCGGCTTCCTCCCTGCATCGCCATGGCAACGCGGTGTCAAAATGACGCTGCGAGGTCATGTGACGTCACGTTGCTCTGGCAACGTGACGTCATTACGCCGGAGCGCGGGTAATTTGGGGTTGGGGGGGGGGCGTGGGAGTGAGGGGACAGCCGGCAGAGGGGCGCAGGGAAAAAAGTTTGCGCCCCCCTGCTCTAACCAACACATGATGGCAGATCTTAAATGTAAGGCAGGAGGTATTT
This sequence comes from Ascaphus truei, assembly GCF_040206685.1. Taxonomy (NCBI): domain Eukaryota; kingdom Metazoa; phylum Chordata; class Amphibia; order Anura; family Ascaphidae; genus Ascaphus; species Ascaphus truei. The sequence continues at coordinate 40,046,879 of NC_134497.1, forward strand.
TTTTTTAAGTCCAAGCAGGAATTACTTGGACATCCAGCTGTGATATGGGTGAATGAGCTTCGGTATGTTTATGACCAAGCCTCAAAGGGCTGTAGTTATTTTTGTGGCAGAGCCTCAAAGGGCTCTCACAGATTTAGAGTCCCCCTGTCTAAAAGAGTGTCAATTATGAAAAGACCCAGAGACCCATAATGTATACAATACTGGCATACTGATGCACAGCAGATGTCAGGCTAGTGACACCTTTGAGACAGAGACCAGACACAGTGGCCCCAAGTTATGGGTGTAGCCAGGTATGCTAAGTGGCCTGGGCTTCAACCTGACCCATGCGCTCTGCCCACCGGACAGCCCTTTTGTCCGGTCTTATGAATTGTGGGTCACTTGGCTATTCGTGGTTTTTTTTGTTCCCACAAGGGGATTGGATCCACATGTTAAAGATAGCTTTGGGCAGTCTATAACTGTGGCTCCCCAGGGTGATTCCTGAATTTTAATCCATGATGTAAAGATGCAAGACTTTGTTCCAGTACAGCAGCAACCAGTCCAGGAGTAAAGGGGTTAATAACCACATAACCACAGGACTTTTAAAACCAAGGCTGCAATTCTTGCGCTTGCAAGCAAAGTACAATTTCTTTCGTTTCAAAGGACAATTTCTTTCATTCCCTGATTCCCGTAAGTGTTGTTTTCAAGTGTATTCTGCAGATGTCGTGTGTTTGTCTATTAAGGAAATAATTCACAATTTATTTTGCAACTTTTTCTGTTCAAGTACCCAGAAATATAAATGTGTTGATAAAAGTTGGTGTCATCGTGACAAACACGTTAACTGCAGGATAACAAAAAAGAACCCAGTTGACTGCACGCAAAATAATTATACCGGCTATGATAGCCTGGGATACCAATTGTCCCACTAAGGTAGGAGTGACGACACTCCCCTAACGACACACTAGAGTGAGTCAAAGCACACACAACCAAAAAAATAAAGACATTTTATTATTACAACCGCGACGACTTAAACATTAATACACAACAAACAAATACTAAAATCCTCTATAGGGTGATTCGTGGTGAGACAAGACAAGTGTAGAATCAACTATTGAGATAAGACTACATACATCGAGGGGGCGTTGACATCCTTGGGAGAGGTGGGGCAATGGTTTCACAAGGCAGCTCTGTGCTGTACTACCAGGAATACACACCAACGTCACCACGGAACGCCACGTGGGTGCACTGACGTCATCACGTGGGCATCAGCGTCATGGCAATGCAGATGAGCAGGGAGGGGTGAGTATTAGGGGGGTTAGTATATATTCATGCTGTTCCTTAGTGTTTGGTAGCCTTCAACTTGAGAAAGGCAGTACTATACTGCCGAAACGTTGATCTTTATGGCACATTAAACCTACTTGATGATTAAGACCGTGTGCCTGTTTCTTGATTGTATACTGGATCATATTGGGACTTCAGGAGCTCCCCAGAACCAGCACACCGGCAGCTAAGTACCCCACCCCTGTTACCTATGTGACTGAGTGTGTGTCTCATCCTCTCTTATCCCCCCCTCCCTGTCATCCTCTCTTATCCCCCTCCCTGTCATTATCACCCCCACAGGACAGCGAGAGAGAAAAAACACACACACAAGCAGTACACATACAAATACACACACGAAAAACAGTACAAATACACACACACACAGACACACACACACACAAAATAGAACAAATACACACAGGAGAAAGCCTCACCTCTCTGCTCCATGCTTATCCTCTGCTCTTTGGCCCCACCCCAGGCTCCTGTCACCTCCTCCTGATTGGCTGTTGCTGTGTAATGCAGCTAATCAGGATGGAGGAAGTTGCCTAGCCCCCTAGCAGCAGCAGCTCTGCTCTATCCCTTCTCAGGGGAAATCCTATGATTGGTTAGTCCGGAGACATACAGTAATACAGCACACATACATGTCCGGTATCATCTCTCATTTTTTTACCGGACAGAGTAACCAAATATCAGGCTGTCCGGTTTAATACCAGATACCTAGCACCCCTAAAGCTAAACGAAATTCGTATTAAATGTCCATGAAACATTGTGCATCACAATACAGTCACTCACATTACCATCTGTTTCATTGAGAAGTTTCCGTTTAGTCTCCTGCCCCCTAAGCTGAGCCGTTACTTGGTTCAGTAAATGCTGAGGTGTATTGCAGCAGACTTACCCCACACTGAGGAACCTCTTGCATCATTCGGAGGACAGAACTTCACACATTCAGCCGGGAGTCAGACATACTCTATGTTTATTTATTATTATTTATTAATAAAATATTTTACCAGGAAATAATACATTGAGAGTTACCTCTCGTTTTCAAGTATGTCCTGGGCACAGAGTAAGACAAATAATACATGGTTACAAATACAGTTACATAAATGAACAGGGTATACATTATATACAAGACATTGCGTGCACAGTTAAAGAAAATATATATTATGGGTGTATGAAACAGTTACAGACCAGATTAAAATGTGAGACAGCCTTAGATTTGAAAGAACTTCTAATATGTTGTATGTATGTATATGTCTAGTATGTTGCACTCATACTCTTACTGCGGGCACGTCTTTCATAGTCATGTTATTCATCCATGTTAAATGTGACATTTATACGTCAGATAACAGTAATCCCAGGGTGGGACCGCAATGAGGTTCACAGGACCACACTCGGGAAAGAGACTTTAAGAGCCTTGGTTATGAGATATAATGGAAGCCGTTACACAATATAGCTTAACACTTAGCAGGGGAATCTGGTTCAATTCCTGGTGTCGGCTCCATGTGACCTTGGGCAAGTCACTTTATCTCCCTGTGTCTCAGGCACCAAAACATAGATTGTAACCTCTGCAGGACAGGGACGGTGTCTGTAAAATGTCTCTGTAAAGCGCTACGTTAAACTAGCAGCGCTATACAAGAACAAACAATTATTATAATTATTAAACACTAGAAGTCACGGTTATTAACACCTTTTCCTACCGGGATCATTTGATTGAGCAAGACAAAGCAGTAAAATAAGTCGTAATTTATTCAAGCATTGACATACACAAAGTAACACAATTTACACTGAAAACACACTTACTGGGAATGGGGCTCACAAAATAAATCTATAAAATGAAATGTTAACAAACAACCTCTGTAGGAGCCCTTTCCAATGACCGGGAGGTATTTGTGAAAGTCCTGGAACGCAATTCAGCATGCAATCCCAGCTGCGACTGCTATGTCCTCAAAAAGCGGGACTTAGAAAATTTCTTGAGTCAAAATCTTTGAGGGCTTGTGTCTATTCCTTACAGAGCATCTTTGAATTTGCTGCTGATGGTTTGGCACCATCTGTTCACTCGGAACCACGGACTTGGAATCCCACAGTCACATATATACTGCAACAAGCATTTACATTTATTAAATAAATAGAAGAAAAAAAGTATCCTTTCAGGGAGATACACTGGGGCTCAAAGGGATGGGATACACTGTAATATGTGAAAGAACCTTCATACACATAACAGTCCTTCACTGCTAGATATAATAATCTTGAAGGAGCCTGACCCTTCAGCAAGTATATGAAGTATAAACTTTGCACATAGGTAGAGTATCAGCTTTACTCATGTTGTGGCGGATATTACTGGGCTAGACTCCAACTCCATTTCTAAACTTTCTCAAGAAAACAATGAGTCAAGCATATGCCAGTATTTTAAACAACCTCCATTAAGTGGAAAAATCTCTGAAAGAATGAGATAGTACTCACTACTGTATGAGATGAATTGCTCTATCCACAGATTTAAACTTGCAGGCCTCGGTCTCAGGAGGGTTGCGTAAAGTAACAACAGAAAAACTTGGCAAACAGACAAAAAAGCGCCGCACCACGAACAAAAACAGTTGAAGAAGGTGAAATAAAAACGCTTTAATCACAGGTGGAAAGACTGTAGAGAGAAAGGGGGGTTGGGCCCGGTATTAAAGGGGTTGCACCCCATATGGCCACCCCCTGACCTCACCCAGGGAGGCAAGGGGTTAACTGGACTGCGATCCAGGATGTGGCTTACACCTTGTCATGTCAGGAAAATGTATGTTCCCATGTTTCATTATAATCCTGTATTTCTGTATCTCCAGTTCTGGAGGTCGCGGAAAGTTGATATTTGGCAATGTGTAGAGTCACTGTAGGCATTAAGAACTGGCAAATTTCGACCCACTGAGCCCACCAGAATGGAACTTATTAATATGTGTAGATATTAAAGTGTATATGTATGGTATTTTGGATCTGCTCTGAAAATGCAGACTCCATCTGCTATGCTAATAGGTCATGAAGGGCAGCCGGCTGATTGAGCCTAAGCACTGTGATCAAAAGTTAACTTCCCTGATTGTTTACACCAAGTACTAATCAACAGACCAAGTACTAATCAACAGACTCTGCCACTCTAATTGTTACCTGAGAGGGGAGAATCATCAAACTGGAGTGGTTTGTAGTGTTATGTCTACACCTACAAACAATGCAGATACTTCATTTGGTAGACTGGTCGTCGCCCCTGATTTAATGATGGGGCTACCCATAGAGTCCCAGTACACATGGGCTAATTAGCTGAGGGCATGGGTTAATCTGTGTATCCACGTTAGGGATTGGATACAGATAATTGTTCACCAATAGACTGTATTCAATGTTAAGAATAGGGTTAAAATAGGTATATAAACTGTGTCAACCCTACAGTTTTTAGTTGTGCTTCTGATTCCACCTGGAATGTCACCAGATTGCTGGAGAATTGCTAGCTGATACTTCTCCATCCCCCAACCCTAAGTAAGTGTTACCTTCTTGCCTGTTAATTGTACTATATTGCTGTGTTCACCTTTTTCAAGGAATAAATTATATTTATTATATCAGCCTCGTTCAGTTCAACCCAGATATTTGGTGTTCATTATATCTTGTCATAAGCTATCGTGACAAAGACACACTGGCATGTTTCGCTCCGACGAGCTTTCTCACAGTGTGGTGACGGATCATAAACACTCGGTTTTTGTATGTTTAGCGAACCCGGAAATGAATTCCCGTTTTTGCGCTTCATACTCATACGTGATGACGTCACTAGCATCATCTCATCCAACTAAAAACAACAATAACTTTATTTAAATGAACAAAGAAAAATCATAAAAATCTCTAAAAAAAATAAAAAACAATGTAGCACTGCTAATCCAAAATGAATTTGGTTCCTATGTATAAAAACAATCTGAAATTAAACATAGATAAAGTGTTTAAGAACAAAAACAAATGACCCAAACAAATAACTCATCTGATGTAGCTAGTAAACAAAACATTACACACCTGTGCAAAGAGTTACAACCATTATGAGTGATCTAAAGGTATATGTGTCCAGAGGAAGATGTACTCAAGCACACACAGTCCAGCAAGATACACTTAGGAAAAACTGCTATAGTTGTATGGCTGTACAGACCAACATAGAGATCTTGACCACAGTCCAGCAAAGTCTACAATAGAGAAAATGATATGTTGAAGTAATATGGCTATACAGATCTAACGTGGAGTAGCATGTGTGCTAGAGAGATCACATGAAATCACTTCCTCCTGTTCCAAGGTGGTCAGGATCTCTATGCTGGTCTGTACAGCCATACAACTATAGCAGTTTTTCCTAAGCGTATCTTGCTGGACTGTGTGTGCTTGAACATTTGGACATAACCTAGATTAATGTGGTTTACTTTTGTTAAACCTGCTAAGAGGCATTCATGTCCCATTAACCCCTATTTGGATTCATTCATGCCTTATTAACCCTTGTTAGGATACTACCTGGTTACATTATTCCCTACTAGGATACATCCATGTCTCATTGCCCATTTGTTTTTGGGGATTTCTTTGGGAGACGTGTATAGGGACTAGGGAAGTACCATTAGATACCCTGTGTCTTTTGGGAACGGGCCTGAAGAAGGGGTTCATACCCCGAAACGTTGCCGCCCCCCTTTTCCCCTATACATTTACGTTTGTACACCCCACCCCTTCCCTCCCTCCCCCTTTTTGTATTGTGGCTTTTTCACTCACTTTGTATTTTGCTCATTAAACTTTTTGGTTCACCATTCCCCCATTTCCCTTCTTTTGTGTCCATTTTCCTTCTTTTGTGTGCTGGGAACATTTATTATTTTTTAGTTTTTTAAAAATATTTATTACATTTGTATGTTCATCTGCACAAAATAGCACCAAAAAACACACAGAAGGAATAATTGAAATACTTATGGATGGGGGGGGAAGGGGAGCGGAGGGGGGGGGGAAGGGGAGCGGAGGGGGGGGGAAGGGGAGCGGAGGGAGGGGGGAAGGGGAGCGGAGGGAGGGGGGGAAGGGGAGTGGAGGGAGGGGGGAAGGGGAGCAGAGGGGGGGGAAGGGGAGCGGAAAGGGGGGGAAGGGGAGCGGAGGGGGGAAAGGGGAGCAGAGGGGGGAAGGGAGCGGAGGGGGGGAAGGGAGCGGAGGGGGGGGAAGGGGAGCAGAGGGGGGGGAAGGGGAGGGGGGAGGAAAAGGGGAGTGGAGGGGGGGGGAGGAAAAGGGGAGAGGAGGGGGAGTAAAAGGGGAGTGAGGGGGGAGGAAAAGGGGAGCGGAGGGGGAGTAAAAGGGGAGTGGAGGGGGAGTAAAAGAGGAGCTTAGGGGGAGTAAAAGGGGAGCGGAGGGGGAGTAAAAGGGGAGCGGAGGGGGGGGATAGGGGAGCGGAGGGGGGGGAAGGGGAGCGGAGGAGGGGAAAGGGGAGCAGCAGGGGGAAAAGGGGAGTAGTGGGGGGGAAAGGGGAGCGCGGGGGAAAGGGGTGCGGGGGGAAAGGGGTGCAGGGGGAAAGGAGTGCGGGGGGGGAAAGGGGTGCGGGGGGAAAGGGGTGCGGGGGGACAGGGGAGAGGGGGGGAAAGGGGAGAGTGGGGGGGAAAGGGGAGAGGGGGGAAAGGGGAGCGGAACGGGAAGGGGAAAGGGGAGAGGAGGGGGGGGGGAAGGGGAGCGGGGGGGGTAAAGGGGAGCAGAGGGGGGGGGGAAAGGGGAGTGGAGGGGGGGGGGGGAAATGGGAGCAGAGGGGGGGGAAGAGGAGCGGAGGGGGGGAATGGGGAGCGGTGGGGGGGAAAGGGGAGCGGAAGGGGGGGAAAGGGGAATGGTGGGGGGGGGAAATGGGAGCAGAGGGGGGGGGGGGAAAGGGGAGCGGAGGGGGGGGAAAGGGGAGCGGTGGGGGGGAAAGGGGAGCGGAAGGGGGGGAAAGGGGAACGGGGGGGGGGGAAAGGGGAGCGGAGGGGGGGGAAGGGGAGCGGAAGGGGGGGAAAGGGGAACGTGGGGGGGGGGAAATGGGAGCAGAGAGGGGGGGGAAAGGGGAGCGGTGGGGGGAGGGGAGGAAAGGCGAGCGGAAGGGGGGGAAAGGGGAATGGGGTGGGGGGAAAGGGGAGCGGAGGGGGGGGAAAGGGGAGCGGAGGGGGGGGGAAAGGGGAGCGGAGGGGGGGAAAAGGGGAGTGGAGGGGGGGGGAAAGGGGAGCGGAGGGGGGGAAAGGGGAGCGGAGGGGGGGAAAGGGGAGCAGAGGGGGGGGGAAAGGGGAGCAGAGGGGGGGAAAGGGGAGCGGAGGGGGGGGAAAGGGGAGCGGAGGGGGGGAAAGGGGAGCAGAGGGGGGAAAGGGGAGCGGAGGGGGGGAAAGGGGAGCAGAGGGGGGGAAGGGGAGCGGAGGGGGGGGGAAAGGGGAGCGGAGGGGGGGAAAGGGGAGCAGAGGGGGGGAAAGGGGAGCGGAGGGGGGAAGGGGGAGCGGAGGGGGGGGAAAGGGGAGCGGAGGGGGGGAAAGGGGAGCGGAGGGGGGGGGAAAGGGGAGCGGAGGGGGGGGAAAGGGGAGCGGAGGGGTGGGAAAAGGGAGCGGAGGCGGGGGAAAAGGGGAGCGGAGGGGGGGAAAGGGGAGCGGAGGGGGGGGAAAGGGGAGCGGAGGGGGGGGAAAGGGGAGCGTAGGGGGGGAAAGGGGAGCAGAGGGGGGAGAAAGGGGAGCAGGGGGGGAAAGGGGAGGGTAAAGGAGCGGAGGGGGGGAAAGGGGAGGGTAAAGGGAGCGGAGGGGGGGGGGAAAGGGGAGCGGAGGGGGGGAAAGGGGAGCGGAGGGGGGGGAAAGGGGAGCGGAGGGGGGGGGAAAGGGGAGCGGAGGGGGGGGAAAAGGGAGCGGAGGGGGGGAAAAGGGGAGCGGAGGGGGGGAAGGGGCGTGGAGGGGGGGGAAAGGGGAGCAGAGGAAGGGAAAGGGAAGCGGAGGGGGGGGAAAGGGGAGCGGAGGGGGGGGGGAAGGGGAGCGGTGGGGGGGGGAAAGGGGAGCGGAGGGGGGGGGAAAGGGGAGCGGAGGGGGGGGAAAGGGGAGCGGAGGGGGGGGAAGGGGAGCGGAGGGGGGGGAAAGGGGAGCGGAGGGGGGGGGAAATGGGAGCGGAGGGGGGGAAAGGAGCAGGGGGGGGGAAAGGGGAGGGTAAAGGAAAGGGGAGGGTAAAGGGAGCGGAGGGGGGGGAAAGGGGAGGGTAAAGGGAGTGGAGGGGGGGGAAAGGGGAGCGGAGGGGGGGAAAGGGGAGGGGGGGAGGAAAAGGGGAGTGGAGGGGGGGAGGAAAAGGGGAGTGGAGGGGGGGAGGAAAAGGGGAGCGGAGGGGGAGTAAAAGGGGAGCGGAGGGGGAGTAAAAGAGGAGCGGAGCGGGAGTAAAAGGGGAGCGGAGGGGAGGGAAAGGGGAGCAGAGGGGGAGTAAAAGGGGAGCGGAGGGGGAGTAAAAGGGGAGCGGATGGGGAGTGAAAGGGGAGCGGAGGGGGGGAAAGATGAGCGGAGGGGTGGAAAGGAGAGCGGAGGGAGGGGGGAAGGGGAGTGGAGGGAGGAGGGAAGGGGAGCGGAGGGGGGGGGAAGGGGAGCGGAAAGGGGGGGGGAAGGGGAGCGGAGGGGGGGGAAGGGGAGCAGAGGGGGGGGGAAGGGGAGCAGAGGGGGGGAAGGGGAGCGGAGGGGGGGGAAGGGGAGCGGAGGGGGGGGAAGGGGAGCAGAGGGGGAGGAAGGGGAGGGGGGAGGAAAAGGGGAGTGGAGGGGTGGGAGGAAAAGGGGAGCGGAGGGGGAGTAAAAGGGGAGTGGAGGGGGGGAGTAAAAGGGGAGCGGAGGGGGAGTAAAAGGGGAGCGGAGGGGGAGAAAAAGAGGAGCGGAGGGGAAGTAAAAGGGGAGCGGAGGGGGAGTAAAAGGGGAGCGGAGGGGGGGGGGATAGAGGAGCAGAGGGGTGGGGAAGGGGAGTGGAGGAGGGGAAAGGGGAGCGGCGGGGGGCAAAGGGGAGCAGTGGGGGGGAAAGGGGGGGAGCGGCGGGGAGGAAGGGGTGCAGGGGGAAAGGGGTGCAGGGGGAAAGGGGTGCGGGGGGGAAAGGGGTGCGGGGGGTAAAAGGGTGCGGGGGGGACAGGGGAGAGGGGGGGAAAGGGGAGAGTGGGGGGGAAAGGGGAGAGGGGGGGAAGGGGAGCGGAGGGGGGGAAGGGGAGCGGGGGGGAAAGGGGAGCGGAGGGGGGGGAAAGGGGAGGGTAAAGGGAGCAGAGGGGGGGGAAAGGGGAGGGTAAAGGGAGCGGAGGGGGGGGGAAAGGGGAGCAGAGGGGGGGGAAAGGGGAGGGGGGGAGGAAAAGGGGAGTTGAGCGGGGAGGAAAAGGGGAGCGGAGGGGGAGTAAAAAGGGAGCGGAGGGGGAGTAAAAGAGGAGCGGAGCGGGAGTAAAAGGGGAGCGGAGGGGGGCGAAAGGGGAGCGGAGGGGGAATAAAAGGGGAGCGGAGGGGGAGTAAAAGGGGAGCGGAGGGGGAGTGAAAGGGGAACGTAGGGGGGGGGAAAGATGAGCGGAAGGGGGGAAAGGGGAGCGGAGGGGGGGAAAGGGGAGCGGAGGGGGGGGAAAGGGGAGCGGAGTGGGGGAAAGGGGAGCGGAGGGGGGGGAAAGGGGAGCGGAGGGGGGGGAAAGGGGAGCGGGGGGGAAAGGGGAGTGGCGGGGGGAAAGGGGAGTGGTGGGGGGGAAAGGGGAGTGGCAGGTGGGAAAGGGGAGCGGCGGGGGGGGAAAGGGGTGCGTGGGGGAAATGGGTGTGGGGGGGAAAGGGTTGCGGGGAGGAAAGGGGTGCGGGGAGGGAAAGGGTTGTGGGGGGAAAGGGGAGAGGGGGGGAAAGGGGAGAGGGGGGGAAAGGGGAGCGGGGGGCAAAGGGGTGCAGGGGGGGAAGGGGAGAGGGGGAAAAGGGAGAGGGGGGGAAAGGGGAGAGGGGGGGAAGGGGAGAGGGGGGGGAAAGGGGATGGGGGAGGAAAGGGGTGCGGGGGGGACAGGGGAGAGGGGGGGAAAGGGGAGAGTGGGGGGGAAAGGGAGACGGGGGAAAGGGGAGTGGAGGGGGGGGAAAGGGGAGCGGGGGGGAAAGGGGAGCGGAGGGGGGGAAAGGGGAGCGGAGGCGGGGGAAAGGGGAGCGGAGGGGGGGAAAGGGGAGCGGAGGGGGGGGAAAGGGGAGTGGAGGGGGGAAAAGGGGAGTGGAGGGGGGGAAAAGGGGAGCGGAGGGGGGGGAAAGGGGAGCGGAGGGGGGAAAGGGGAGTGGAGGGGGGGAAAGGGGAGCGGAGGGGGGGGAAAGGGGAGCGGAGGGGGGGAAAGGGGAGCGGACGGGGGGAAAGGGGAGCGGAGGGGGGGGAAAGGGGAGCGGAGGGGGGGAAAGGAGAGCGGAGGGGGGGGGGGGAAATGGGAGCGGAGGGGGGGGAAAGGGGAGCGGAGGGGGGGGGGGGAAATGGGAGCGGAGGGGGGAAAAGGGGAGCGGAGGGGTGGAAAGGGGAGCGGAGGGGGGGGGAAAGGGGAGCGGAGGGGGGGGAAGGGGAGCGGAGGGGGGGGAAAGGGGAGCGGAGGGGGGGGAAAGGGGAGCAGAGGGAGGGAAGGGGAGCGGAGGGGGGGAAGGGGAGCGGAGGGGGGGAAGGGGAGCGGAGGGAAGGGAAAGGGGAGTGGAGGGGGGGAAAGGGGAGCGGAGGGGGGGGGAAAGGGGAGCGGAGGGGGGGGGAAAGGGGAGCGGAGGGGGGGGGGGAAAGGGGAGCGGAGGGGGGGGGAAAGGGGAGCGGAGGGGGGGGAAAGGGGAGCAGAGGGGGGGAAGGGGAGCGGTGGGGGGGGAAAGGAGAGCGGAGGGGGGGGGGAAAGGGGAGCGGAGGGGGGGAAAGGGGAGCGGAGGGGGGGAAGGGGAGCGGAGGGGGGGGGGGAAGGGGGAACGAAGGGGGGGGGGGGGAAAGGGGAGCAGAGGGGGGGAAGGGGAGCGGAGGGGGGGGAAGGGGAGCGGAGGGGGGGGAAGGGGAGCGGAGGGGGGGGAAAGGGGAGCGGAGGGGGGGGAAAGGGGAGCGGAGGGGGGGGAAGGGGAGAGGAGGGGGGGAAGGGGAGCGGAGGGGGGGGAAAGGGGAGCGGAGGGGGGGAAAGGGGAGCGGAGGGGGGAGAAGGGGAGCAGGGGGGGGAAAGAGGAGCGGAGGGTGGGGGAAGGGGAGCAGAGGGGGGGAAAGGGGAGCAGGAGGGGAGAAAGGGGAGCAGAGGGGGGGAAAGGGGAGCAGGGGGAAAAGGGGAGGGTAAAGGGAGCGGAGGGGGGGGAAAAGGGAGCGGAGGGGGGGGAAGGGGAGCAGAGGGGGGGGGGAAAGGGGAGCAGGGGGGGAAAGGGGAGCGGGGGGGGAAAGGGGAGCGGAGGGGGGGGAAAGGGGAGCGGGGGGGGGAAAGGGGAGCGGAGGGGGGGAAAGGGGAGCGGAGGGGGGGGAAAGGGGAGCGGAGGGGGGGAAAAGGGGAGCGGAGGGGGGGAAGGGAAGCGGAGGGGGGGGGAAGGGGAGCGGAGGGGGGGGGAAAGGGGAGTGGAGGGAAGGGAAAGGGGAGCAAAGGGGGGGGAAAGGGAGCAGAGGGGGGGGGAAGGGGAGCGGAGGGGGGGGAAGGGGAGCGGAGGGGGGGAAGGGGAGCGGAGGGAAGGGAAAGGGGAGTGGAGGGGGGGAAAGGGGAGCGGAGGGGGGGAAAGGGGAGCGGAGGGGGGGGGGAAAAGGGGAGCGGAGGGGGGGAGAAGGGGAGCGGAGGGGGGGGAAGGGGAGCAGGGGGGGGGAAAGAGGAGCGGAGGGTGGGGAAGGGAGCAGAGGGGGGAAAGGGGAGCAGGAGGGGAGAAAGGGGAGCAGAGGGGGGGAAAGGGAGGGAGGGAGGGGGAGGGGCGGGGGGGGGAAGGGGAGGGAAGGGGGGAGGGGGGGGGGGGGAATGGGAGGGGGAAAGGGGAGGGTAAAGGGAGCGGAGGGGGGGAAAAGGGGAGGGTAAAGGGAGCGGAGGGGGGGGGAAAGGGGAGCGGAGGGGGGGGAAAGGGGAGCGGGGGGGGAAAGGGGAGCGGGGGGGGGAAAGGGGAGCGGAGGGGGGGGAAAGGGGAGCGGGGGGGGGAAGGGGAGCGGAGGGGGGGAAAGGGGAGCGGAGGGGGGGGGGAAAGGGGAGCGGAGGGGGGGAAAGGGGAGCGGAGGGGGGGAAGGGAAGCGGAGGGGGGGGGGAAGGGGAGCGGAGGGGGGGGAAAGGGGAGTGGAGGAAGGGAAAGGGGAGCAAAGGGGGGGGAAAGGGGAGCAGAGGGGGGGGGCAGGGGAGCGGAGGGGGGGGAAGGGGAGCGGAGGGGGGGAAGGGGAGCAGAGGGAAGGGAAAGGGGAGTGGAGGGGGGGGAAAGGGGAGCGGAGGGGGGGAAAGGGGAGCGGAGGGGGGGGAAAAGGGGAGCGGAGGGGGGGAGAAGGGGAGCGGAGGGGGGAAAAAGAGGAGCGGAGGGGGGGAAAGGGGAGCGGAGGGGGGGAAAGGGGAGCGGAGGGGGGGGGAAAGGGGAGCGGAGGGGGGGGAAAGGGGAGCGGAGGGGGGGGGGAAAGGGGAGCGGAGGGGGGGTAAAGGGGAGCAGAGGGGGGGGGAAGGGGAGCGGTGGGGGGGGAAAGGGGAGCGGAGGGGGGGGGAAAGGGGAGCGGAGGGGGGGAAAGGGGAGCGGAGGGGTGGGGGAAAGGGGAGCAGAGGGGGGGGAAGGGGAGCGGAGGGGGGGAAAGGGGAGCGGAGGGGGGGGAAAGGGGAGCAGAGGGGGGGGAAGGGGAGCGGAGGGGGGGGAAGGGGAGCGGAGGGAAGGGAAAGGGGAGTGGAGGGGGGGAAAGGGGAGCGGAGGGGGGGAAAGGGGAGCGGAGCGGGGGGAAAAGGGGAGCGGAGGGGGGGGAAGGGGAGCGGAGGGGGGGGAAAGAGGAGCAGAGGGGGGGAAAGGGGAGCGGAGGGGGGGGAAAGGGGAGCAGAGGGGGGGAAAGGGGGGCGAAGGGGGGGGAAAGGGGAGCGGAGGGGGGGGAAAGGGGAGCGGAGGGGGGGGAAAGGGGAGCCGAGGGGGGGGAAGGGGAGCAGGGGGGGGAAAGGGGAGCAGGGGGGGGGAAAGGGGAGCGGAGGGAAGGGAAAGGGGAGCGGAGGGGGGGAAAAGGGGAGCGGAGGGGTGGAAAGGGGAGCGGAGGGGGGGGGGAAAGGGGAGCGGAGGGGGGGGAAGGGGAGCGGAGGGGGGGGAAAGGGGAGCGGAGGGGGGGGAAAGGGGAGCAGAGGGAGGGAAGGGGAGCGGAGGGGGGGAAGGGGAGCGGAGGGGGGGAAGGGGAGCGGAGGGAAGGGAAAGGGGAGTGGAGGGGGGGAAAGGGGAGCGGAGGGGGGGGAAAGGGGAGCGGAGGGGGGGGAAAAGGGGAGCGGAGGGGGGGGGGGGGAAAGGGGAGCGGAGGGGGGGGGAAAGGGGAGCGGAGGGGGGGGAAAGGGGAGCAGAGGGGGGGGGAAGGGGAGCGGTGGGGGGGGAAAGGAGAGCGGAGGGGGGGGGGAAAGGGGAGCGGAGGGGGGGAAAGGGGAGCGGAGGGGGGGAAGGGGAGCGGAGGGGGGGGAAAGGGGAACGGAGGGGGGGGGAAAGGGGAGCAGAGGGGGGGAAGGGGAGCGGAGGGGGGGGAAGGGGAGCGGAGGGGGGGGAAGGGGAGCGGAGGGGGGGGAAAGGGGAGCGGAGGGGGGGGAAAGGGGAGCGGAGGGGGGGGAAGGGGAGCGGAGGGGGGGGAAGGGGAGCGGAGGGGGGGGAAAGGGGAGCGGAGGGGGGGGAAAGGGGAGCGGAGGGGGGGGAAGGGGAGCAGGGGGGGGAAAGAGGAGCGGAGGGTGGGGGAAGGGGAGCAGAGGGGGGGAAAGGGGAGCAGGAGGGGAGAAAGGGGAGCAGAGGGGGGAAAGGGGAGCAGGGGGAAAAGGGGAGGGTAAAGGGAGCGGAGGGGGGGGAAAAGGGGAGGGTAAAGGGAGCGGAGGGGGGGGAAAGGGGAGCAGAGGGGGGGGGAAAGGGGAGCAGGGGGGGAAAGGGGAGCGGGGGGGGGGAAAGGGGAGCGGAGGGGGGGGAAAGGGGAGCGGGGGGGGGAAAGGGGAGCGGAGGGGGGGAAAGGGGAGCGGAGGGTGGGGGAAGGGGAGCAGAGGGGGGGAAAGGGGAGCAGGAGGGGAGAAAGGGGAGCAGAGGGGGGGAAAGGGGAGCAGGGGGAAAAGGGGAGGGTAAAGGGAGCGGAGGGGGGGGAAAAGGGGATGGTAAAGGGAGCGGAGGGGGGGGGGAAAGGGGAGCGGAGGGGGGGGGAAAGGGGAGCGGGGGGGGAAAGGGGAGCGGGGGGGGGAAAGGGGAGCGGAGGGGGGGGGAAAGGGGAGCGGGGGGGGGAAAGGGGAGCGGAGGGGGGGAAAGGGGAGCGGAGGGTGGGGGAAAGGGGAGCGGAGGGGGGGAAAGGGGAGCGGAGGGGGGGAAGGGAAGCGGAGGGGGGGGGGAAGGGGAGTGGAGGGGGGGAAAGGGGAGTGGAGGGAAGGGAAAGGGGAGCAAAGGGGGGGGAAAGGGGAGCAGAGGGGGGGGGCAGGGGAGCGGAGGGGGGGGAAGGGGAGCGGAGGGGGGGAAGGGGAGCGGAGGGAAGGGAAAGGGGAGTGGAGGGGGGGAAAGGGGAGCGGAGGGGGGGAAAGGGGAGCGGAGGGGGGGGAAAAGGGGAGCGGAGGGGGGGAGAAGGGGAGCGGAGGGGGGGGAAAAAGAGGAGCGGAGGGGGGGAAAGGGGAGCGGAGGGGGGGAAAGGGGAGCGGAGGGGGGGGGAAAGGGGAGCGGAGGGGGGGGAAAGGGGAGCGGAGGGGGGGGGAAAGGGGAGCGGAGGGGGGGTAAAGGGAGCAGAGGGGGGGGGAAGGGGAGCGGTGGGGGGGGAAAGGGGAGCGGAGGGGGGGGGAAAGGGGAGCGGAGGGGGGGAAAGGGGAGCGGAGGGGTGGGGGAAAGGGGAGCAGAGGGGGGGGAAGGGGAGCGGAGGGGGGGGGAAAGGGGAGCGGAGGGGGGGGAAAGGGGAGCAGAGGGGGGGGAAGGGGAGCGGAGGGGGGGGAAGGGGAGCGGAGGGAAGGGAAAGGGGAGTGGAGGGGGGGAAAGGGGAGCGGAGGGGGGGAAAGGGGAGCGGAGGGGGGGGAAAAGGGGAGCGGAGGGGGGGAAGGGGAGCGGAGGGGGGGGAAAGAGGAGCAGAGGGGGGGAAAGGGGAGCGGAGGGGGGGGAAAGGGGAGCAGAGGGGGGGAAAGGGGGGCGAAGGGGGGGGAAAGGGGAGCGGAGGGGGGGGAAAGGGGAGCGGAGGGGGGGGGAAAGGGGAGCCGAGGGGGGGGGGAAGGGGAGCAGGGGGGGGGAAAGGGGAGCAGGGGGGGGGAAAGGGGAGCGGAGGGAAGGGAAAGGGGAGCGGAGGGGGGGGAAAGGGGAGCGGAGGGGGGGAAAGGGGAGCGGAGGGGGGGGGAAGGGGAGCGGAGGGGGGGGGGAAAGAGGAGCGGAGGGGGGGGAAAGGGGAGCGGAGGGGGGGAAAGGGGAGCGGAGGGGGGGGGGAAAGGGGAGCGGAGGGGGGGAAAGGGGAGCGGAGGGGGGGAAAGGGGAGCGGAGGGGGGGAGAAAGGGGAGCAGAGGGGGGGAAAAAAGAGAGCAGGGGGGGAAAGGGGAGCAGGGGGGGTAAAGGGGAGCAGGGGGGGAAAGGGGAGGGTAAAGGAGCGGAGGGGGGGAGAAAGGGGAGGGTAAAAGGAGCGGAGGGGGGGGGGGGAAAGGGGAGAGGAGGGGGGAGGAAAGGGGAGCGGAGGGGGGGGAAAGGGGAGCGGAGGGGGGGGAAAGGGGAGCGGAGGGGGGGGAAGGGGAGTGGAGGGGGGGAAGGGGAGTGGAGGGGGGGAAGGGGAGCGGAGGGGGGGAAGGGGAGCAGAGGGGGGGAAAGGGGAGCGGAGGGAAGGGTAAAGGGGAGTGGAGGGGGGGGAAAGGGGAGCGGAGGGGGGGAGAAAGGGGAGCGGAGGGGGGGAATAGGGGAGTGGGGAGGGGGGGGGGAAAGGGGAGCAGAGGGGGGGAAAGGGGAAGCGGAGGGGGGGAAAGGGGAGCGGAGGGGGGGAAAGGGGAGCGGAGGGGGGGGAAAGGGGAGCAGGGGGATGGAAAGGGGAGGGTAAATGGAGCGGAGGGGGGGGAAAGGGGAGGGTAAAGGGAGCGGAGGGGGGGGGAAAGGGGAGCGGAGGCGGGGGGAAGGGGAGGGGGGAGGAAAAGGGGAGTGGAGGGGGGGAGGAAAAGGGGAGTGGAGGGGGAGTAAAAGAGGAGCGGAGCGGGAGTAAAAGGGGAGCGGAGGGGGGGGAAAGGGGAGCGGAGGGGGAGTAAAAGGGGAGCGGAGGGGGAGTAAAAGGGGAGCGGATGGGGAGTGAAAGGGGAGGGGGGGGGAAAGATGAGCGGAGGGGGGGAAAGGGGAGCGGAGGGGTGGAAAGGGGGAGCAGAGGGGGGGGAAAGGGGAGCGGAGTGGGGGGGAAGGGGAGTGGAGGGGGGGGAAGGGGAGCGGAGGGGGGGGAAAGGGGAGGGTAAAGGGAGCGGAGGGGGGGGAAAGGGGAGGGTAAAGGGAGCGGAGGGGGGGGGAAAGGGGGAAGAGGGGGGGGAAGGGGAGGGGGGGAGGAAAAGGGGAGTGGAGGGGGGAGGAAAAGTGGAGCGGAGGGGGGGGAAAGGGGAGCGGAGGGGGGGGAAAGGGGAGCGGAGGGGGGGAAAGGGGAGCGGGGGGAAAGGGGAGCGGGGGGGAAAGGGGAGTGGTGGGGGGGAAAGGGGAGTGGTGGGGGGGAAAGGGGAGTGGCAGGTGGGAAAGGGGAGCGGCGGGGGGGGAAAGGGGTGCGTGGGGGAAAGGGGTGTGGGGGGGAAAGGGTTGCGGGGGGGGAAAGGGGTGCGGGGAATGAAAGGGGTGTGGGGGGCAAAGGGGTGCAGGGGGGAAAGGGGAGAGGGGGGAAAAGGGAGAGGGGGGAAAAGGGAGAGGGGGGGAAGGGGAGAGGGGGGGGAAAGGGGTGCGGGGGGAAAGGGGTGCGGGGGGGACAGGGGAGAGGGGGGGAAAGGGGAGAGTGGGGGGGAAAGGGGAGAGGGGGGGAAAGGGGAGCGGAGGGGGGGAAAGGGGAGTGGGGGGAAAGGGGAGCGGAGGGGGGGGAAAGGGGAGCGGAGGCAGGGGAAAGGGGAGCAGAGGCGGGGGAAAGGGGAGCGGTGGGGGGGAAAGGGGAGCGGAGGGGGGGGAAAGGGGAACGGTGGGGGGGGGGAAAGGGGAGCGGAGGGGGGGAAAGGGGAGCGGAGGGGGGGGAAAGGGGAGCAGGGGGGGTAAAGGGGAGCAGGGGGGGAAAGGGGAGGGTAAAGGGAGCGGAGGGGGGGGGAAAGGGGAGGGTAAAAGGAGCGGAGGGGGGGGAAAGGGGAGAGGAGGGGGGAGGAAAGGGGAGCGGAGGGGGGGGGGAAAGGGGAGCGGAGGGGGGGGGAAAGGGGAGCGGAGGTGGGGGAAGGGGAGTGGAGGGGGGGAAGGGGAGTGGAGGGGGGGAAGGGGAGCGGAGGAGGGGAAGGGGAGCGGAGGGGGGGGGAAAGGGGAGCGGAGGGAAGGCAAAGGGGAGTGGAGGGGGGGGAAAGGGGAGCGGAGGGGGGGAGAAAGGGGAGAGGAGGGGGGGAATAAGGGAGCGGAGGGGGGGGGAAAGGGGAGCAGAGGGGGGGAAAGGGGAGCGGAGGGGGGGAAAGGGGAGCGGAGGGGGGGAGAAAGGGGAGCGGAGGGGGGGAATAGGGGAGCGGAGGGGGGGGAAAGGGGAGCAGAGGGGGGGAAAGGGGAGCGGAGGGGGGAAAGGGGAGCGGAGGGGGGGAAAGGGGAGCGGAGGGGGGGAAAAGGGGAGCAGGGGGATGGAAAGGGGAGGGTAAAGGGAGCGGAGGGGGGGGAAAGGGGAGGGTAAAGGGAGCGGAGGGGGGGGGGGGAAAGGGGAGCGGAGGCGGGGGGAAGGGTAGGGGGGAGGAAAAGGGGAGTGGAGGGGGGAGGAAAAGGGGAGTGGAGGGGGAGTAAAAGGGGAGCGGAGGGGGAGTAAAAGAGGAGCGGAGCGGGAGTAAAAGGGGAGCGGAGGGGGGGGGAAGGGGAGCGGAGGGGGAGTAAAAGGGGAGCGGAGGGGGAGTAAAAGGGGAGCGGATGGGGAGTGAAAGGGGAGGGGGGGGGAAAGATGAGCGGAGGGGGGGAAAGGGGAGGGTAAAGGGAGCGGAGGGGGGGGAAAGGGGAGGGTAAAGGGAGCGGAGGGGGGGAAAGGGGGAAGAGGGGGGGGAAAGGGGAGGGGGGGAGGAAAAGGGGAGTGGAGGGGGGGAGGAAAAGTGGAGCGGAGGGGGGGGAAAGGGGAGCGGAGGGGGGGGAAAGGGGAGCGGAGGGGGGGAAAGGGGAAAGGGGGGGAAAGGGGAGCGGGGGGGAAAGGGGAGCAGGGGGGAAAGGGGAGTGGTGGGGGGGAAAGGGGAGTGGTGGGGGGGAAAGGGGAGTGGCAGGTGGGAAAGGGGAGCGGCGGGGGGGGAAAGGGGTGCGTGGGGGAAAGGGGTGTGGGGGGGAAAGGGTTGCGGGGGGGGAAAGGGGTGCGGGGAGGGAAAGGGGTGTGGGGGGCAAAGGGGTGCAGGGGGGAAAGGGGAGAGGGGGGAAAAGGGAGAGGGGGGGGAAAAGGGAGAGGGGGGGAAGGGGAGAGGGGGGGGGAAAGGGGTGCGGGGGGAAAGTGGTGCGGGGGGGGACAGGGGAGAGGGGGGGAAAGGGGAGAGTGGGGGGGAAAGGGGAGAGGGGGGGAAAGGGGAGCGGAGGGGGGGGAAAGGGGAGTGGGGGGGAAAGGGGAGCGGAGGGGGGGGAAAGGGGAGCGGAGGCAGGGGAAAGGGGAGCAGAGGCGGGGGAAAGGGGAGCGGTGGGGGGGGAAAGGGGAGCGGAGGGGGGGGAAAGGGGAACGGTGGGGGGGAGGAAAGGGGAGCGGAGGGGGGGGGGAAAGGGGAGCGGAGGGGGGGGAAAGGGGAGCAGGGGGGGTAAAGGGGAGCAGGGGGGGAAAGGGGAGGGTAAAGGGAGCGGAGGGGGGGGGAAAAGGGAGGGTAAAAGGAGCGGAGGGGGGGGGAAAGGGGAGAGGAGGGGGGAGGAAAGGGGAGCGGAGGGGGGGGAAAGGGGAGCGGAGGGGGGGGAAAGGGGAGCGGAGGGGGGGGGGAAAGGGGAGCGGAGGGGGGGGAAGGGGAGTGGAGGGGGGGAAGGGGAGCGGAGGGGGGGAAGGGGAGCGGAGGGGGGGAAGGGGAGCGGAGGGGGGGAAGGGGAGCGGAGGGGGGGAAAGGGGAGCGGAGGGAAGGGAAAGGGGAGTGGAGGGGGGGGAAAGGGGAGCGGAGGGGGGGAGAAAGGGGAGCGGAGGGGGGGAATAGGGGAGCGGAGGGGGGGGAAAGGGGAGCAGAGGGGGGGAAAGGGGAGCGGAGGGGGGGAAAGGGGAGCGGAGGGGGGGAAAGGGGAGCGGAGGGGGGGAAAGGGGAGCAAGGGGATGGAAAGGGGAGGGTAAAGGGAGCGGAGGGGGGGAAAGGGGAGGGTAAAGGGAGCGGAGGGGGGGGGGAAAGGGGAGCGGAGGCGGGGGGAAGGGGAGGGGGGAGGAAAAGGGGAGTGGAGGGGGGGAGGAAAAGGGGAGTGGAGGGGGAGTAAAAGGGGAGCGGAGGGGGAGTAAAAAAGGAGCGGAGCGGGAGTAAAAGGGGAGCGGAGGGGGGGGAAAGGGGAGCGGAGGGGGAGTAAAAGGGGAGCGGAGGGGGAGTAAAAGGGGAGCGGATGGGGAGTGAAAGGGGAGGGGGGGGGAAAGATGAGCGGAGGGGGGGAAAGGGGAGCGGAGGGGTGGAAAGGGGAGCGGAGCGGGAGTAAAAGGGGAGCGGAGGGGGGGGAAAGGGGAGCGGAGGGGGAGTAAAAGGGGAGCGGAGGGGGAGTAAAAGGGGAGCGGATGGGGAGTGAAAGGGGAGGGGGGGAAAAAGATGAGCGGAGGGGGGGAAAGGGGAGCGGAGGGGTGGAAAGGGGAGCGGAGGGGGGGGAAAGGGGAGCGGAGTGGGGGGGAAGGGAGTGGAGGGGGGGGAAGGGGAGCGGAGGGGGGGGGAAAGGGGAGGGTAAAGGGAGCGGAGGGGGGGAAAGGGGAGGGTAAAGGGAGCGGAGGGGGGGGGAAAGGGGGAAGAGGGGGGGGAAAGGGGAAGAGGGGGGGGGGAAAGGGGAGGGGGGGAGGAAAAGGGGAGTGGAGGGGGGAGGAAAAGTGGAGCGGAGGGGGGGGAAAGGGGAGCGGAGGGGGGGGAAAGGGGAGCGGAGGGGGGGGAAAGGGGAGCGTGGGGGAAAGGGGTGTGGGGGGGAAAGGGTTGCGGGGGGGGAAAGGGGTGCGGGGAATGAAAGGGGTGTGGGGGGCAAAGGGGTGCAGGGGGGAAAGGGGAGAGGGGGGAAAAGGGAGAGGGGGGGAAAAGGGAGAGGGGGGGAAGGGGAGAGGGGGGGGAAAGGGGTGCGGGGGGAAAGGGGTGCGGGGGGGACAGGGGAGAGGGGGGGGAAAGGGGAGAGTGGGGGGGAAAGGGGAGCGGGGGAAAGGGGAGCGGGGGGGAAAGGGGAGTGGTGGGGGGGAAAGGGGGAGTGGTGGGGGGGAAAGGGGAGTGGCAGGTGGGAAAGGGGAGCGGCGGTGGGGGAAAGGGGTGCGTGGGGGAAAGGGGTGTGGGGGGGAAAGGGTTGCGGGGGGGGAAAGGGGTGCGGGGAATGAAAGGGGTGTGGGGGGCAAAGGGGTGCAGGGGGGAAAGGGGAGAGGGGGGAAAAGGGAGAGGGGGGAAAAGGGAGAGGGGGGGAAGGGGAGAGGGGGGGGAAAGGGGTGCGGGGGGAAAGGGGTGCGGGGGGGACAGGGGAGAGGGGGGGAAAGGGGAGAGTGGGGGGAAAGGGGAGAGGGGGGGAAAGGGGAGCGGAGGGGGGGAAAGGGGAGTGGGGGGAAAGGGGAGCGGAGGGGGGGGAAAGGGGAGCGGAGGCAGGGGAAAGGGGAGCAGAGGCGGGGGAAAGGGGAGCGGTGGGGGGGAAAGGGGAGCGGAGGGGGGGGAAAGGGGAACGGTGGGGGGGGGGAAAGGGGAGCGGAGGGGGGGGAAAGGGGAGCGGAGGGGGGGAAAAGGGGAGCAGGGGGGGTAAAGGGGAGCAGGGGGGGAAAGGGGAGGGTAAAGGGAGCGGAGGGGGGGGGAAAGGGGAGGGTAAAAGGAGCGGAGGGGGGGGAAAGGGGAGAGGAGGGGGGAGGAAAGGGGAGCGGAGGGGGGGGAAAGGGGAGCGGAGGGGGGGGAAAGGGGAGCGGAGGTGGGGGAAGGGGAGTGGAGGGGGGGAAGGGGAGTGGAGGGGGGAAGGGGAGCGGAGGAGGGGAAGGGGAGCGGAGGGGGGGGGGAAAGGGGAGCGGAGGGAAGGCAAAGGGGAGTGGAGGGGGGGGAAAGGGGAGCGGAGGGGGGGAGAAAGGGGAGAGGAGGGGGGGAATAAGGGAGCGGAGGGGGGGAAAGGGGAGCAGAGGGGGGGAAAGGGGAGCGGAGGGGGGGAAAGGGGAGCGGAGGGGGGGAGAAAGGGGAGCGGAGGGGGGGAATAGGGGAGCGGAGGGGGGGGAAAGGGGAGCAGAGGGGGGGAAAGGGGAGCGGAGGGGGGAAAGGGGAGCGGAGGGGGGGAAAGGGGAGCGGAGGGGGGGAAAAGGGGAGCAGGGGGATGGAAAGGGGAGGGTAAAGGGAGCGGAGGGGGGGGAAAGGGGAGGGTAAAGGGAGCGGAGGGGGGGGGGGAAAGGGGAGCGGAGGCGGGGGGAAGGGTAGGGGGGAGGAAAAGGGGAGTGGAGGGGGGGAGGAAAAGGGGAGTGGAGGGGGAGTAAAAGGGGAGCGGAGGGGGAGTAAAAGAGGAGCGGAGCGGGAGTAAAAGGGGAGCGGAGGGGGGGGGAAGGGGAGCGGAGGGGGAGTAAAAGGGGAGCGGAGGGGGAGTAAAAGGGGAGCGGATGGGGAGTGAAAGGGGAGGGGGGGGGAAAGATGAGTGGAGGGGGGGAAAGGGGAGGGTAAAGGGAGCGGAGGGGGGGGGAAGGGGAGGGTAAAGGGAGCGGAAGGGGGGGAAAGGGGGAAGAGGGGGGGGAAAGGGGAGGGGGGGAGGAAAAGGGGAGTGGAGGGGGGAGGAAAAGTGGAGCGGAGGGGGGGGAAAGGGGAGCGGAGGGGGGGGAAAGGGGAGCGGAGGGGGGGAAAGGGGAAAGGGGGGGAAAGGGGAGCGGGGGGGAAAGGGGAGCAGGGGGGAAAGGGGAGTGGTGGGGGGGAAAGGGGAGTGGTGGGGGGGAAAGGGGAGTGGCAGGTGGGAAAGGGGAGCGGCGGGGGGGGAAAGGGGTGCGTGGGGAAAGGGGTGTGGGGGGGAAAGGGTTGCGGGGGGGGAAAGGGGTGCGGGGAGGGAAAGGGGTGTGGGGGGCAAAGGGGTGCAGGGGGGAAAGGGGAGAGGGGGGAAAAGGGAGAGGGGGGGGAAAAGGGAGAGGGGGGGAAGGGGAGAGGGGGGGGAAAGGGGTGCGGGGGGAAAGTGGTGCGGGGGGGACAGGGGAGAGGGGGGAAAGGGAGAGTGGGGGAAAGGGGGGGAAGGGAGGGGGGGAAAGGGGAGCGGAGTGGGGGGAAAGGGGAGTGGGGGGAAAGGGGAGCGGAGGGGGGGGAAAGGGGAGCGGAGGCAGGGGAAAGGGGAGCAGAGGCGGGGGAAAGGGGAGCGGTGGGGGGGGAAAGGGGAGCGGAGGGGGGGGAAAGGGGAACGGTGGGGGGGAGGAAAGGGGAGCGGAGGGGGGGGGGAAAGGGGAGCGGAGGGGGGGGAAAGGGGAGCAGGGGGGGTAAAGGGGAGCAGGGGGGGAAAGGGGAGGGTAAAGGGAGCGGAGGGGGGGGGAAAAGGGAGGGTAAAAGGAGCGGAGGGGGGGGGAAAGGGGAGAGGAGGGGGGAGGAAAGGGGAGCGGAGGGGGGGGGAAAGGGGAGCGGAGGGGGGGGAAAGGGGAGCGGAGGGGGGGGGAAAGGGGAGCGGAGGGGGGGGAAGGGGAGTGGAGGGGGGGAAGGGGAGCGGAGGGGGGGAAGGGGAGCGGAGGGGGGGAAGGGGAGCGGAGGGGGGGAAGGGGAGCGGAGGGGGGGAAAGGGGAGCGGAGGGAAGGGAAAGGGGAGTGGAGGGGGGGGAAAGGGGAGCGGAGGGGGGGAGAAAGGGGAGCGGAGGGGGGGAATAGGGGAGCGGAGGGGGGGGAAAGGGGAGCAGAGGGGGGGAAAGGGGAGCGGAGGGGGGGAAAGGGGAGCGGAGGGGGGGAAAGGGGAGCGGAGGGGGGGGAAAGGGGAGCAAGGGGATGGAAAGGGGAGGGTAAAGGGAGCGGAGGGGGGGGAAAGGGGAGGGTAAAGGGAGCGGAGGGGGGGGGAAAGGGGAGCGGAGGCGGGGGGAAGGGGAGGGGGGAGGAAAAGGGGAGTGGAGGGGGGGAGGAAAAGGGGAGTGGAGGGGGAGTAAAAGGGGAGCGGAGGGGGAGTAAAAAAGGAGCGGAGCGGGAGTAAAAGGGGAGCGGAGGGGGGGGAAAGGGGAGCGGAGGGGGAGTAAAAGGGGAGCGGAGGGGGAGTAAAAGGGGAGCGGATGGGGAGTGAAAGGGGAGGGGGGGGGAAAGATGAGCGGAGGGGGGGAAAGGGGAGCGGAGGGGTGGAAAGGGGAGCGGAGCGGGAGTAAAAGGGGAGCGGAGGGGGGGGAAAGGGGAGCGGAGGGGGAGTAAAAGGGGAGCGGAGGGGGAGTAAAAGGGGAGCGGATGGGGAGTGAAAGGGGAGGGGGGGAAAAAGATGAGCGGAGGGGGGGAAAGGGGAGCGGAGGGGTGGAAAGGGGAGCGGAGGGGGGGGAAAGGGGAGCGGAGTGGGGGGGAAGGGGAGTGGAGGGGGGGGAAGGGGAGCGGAGGGGGGGGGGAAAGGGGAGGGTAAAGGGAGCGGAGGGGGGGGAAAGGGGAGGGTAAAGGGAGCGGAGGGGGGGGGAAAGGGGGAAGAGGGGGGGGAAAGGGGAAGAGGGGGGGGGAAAGGGGAGGGGGGGAGGAAAAGGGGAGTGGAGGGGGGAGGAAAAGTGGAGCGGAGGGGGGGGAAAGGGGAGCGGAGGGGGGGGAAAGGGGAGCGGAGGGGGGGAAAGGGGAGCGGGGGCGAAAGGGGAGCGGGGGGGAAAGGGGAGTGGTGGGGGGGAAAGGGGAGTGGTGGGGGGGAAAGGGGAGTGGCAGGTGGGAAAGGGGAGCGGCGGGGGGGAAAGGGGTGCGTGGGGGAAAGGGGTGTGGGGGGGAAAGGGTTGCGGGGGGGAAAGGGGTGCGGGGAGGGAAAGGAGTGTGGGGGGCAAAGGGGTGCGGGGAGGGAAAGGGGTGTGGGGGGCAAAGGGGTGCAGGGGGGAAAGGGGAGAGGGGGGAAAAGGGAGAGGGGGGGGAAAAGGGAGAGGGGGGGAAGGGGAGAGGGGGGGGAAAGGGGTGCGGGGGGAAAGGGGTGCGGGGGGGACAGGGGAGAGGGGGGGAAAGGGGAGAGTGGGGGGGAAAGGGGAGAGGGGGGAAAGGGGAGCGGAGGGGGGGGGAAAGGGGAGTGGGGGGAAAGGGGAGCGGAGGGAGGGGAAAGGGGAGCGGAGGCAGGGGAATGGGGAGCAGAGGCGGGGGAAAGGGGAGCGGTGGGGGGGGAAAGGGGAGCGGAGGGGGGGGAAAGGGGAACGGTGGGGGGGAGGAAAGGGGAGCGGAGGGGGGGGAAAGGGGAGCGGAGGGGGGGAAAGGGGAGTGGAGGGGGGGAAAGGGGAGCGGAGGGGGGGGGGAAGGGGAGCGGAGGGGGGGGAAAGGGGAGCGGAGGGGGGGGAAATGGGAGCGGAGGGGGGAAAAGGGGAGCGGAGGGGTGGAAAGGGGAGCGGAGGGGGGGGAAAGGGGAGCGGAGGGGGGGGAAGGGGAGCGGAGGGGGGGGAAGGGGAATGGAGGGGGGGGGGAAGGGGAGCGGAGGGGGGGGGAAAGGGGAGTGGAGGGGGGGGAAAGGGGAGGGTAAAGGGAGCGGAGGGGGGGGAAAGGGGAGGGTAAAGGGAGCGGAGGGGGGGGGAAGGGGACCGGAGGGGGGGGGGAAAGGGGAGGGGAAAGGGAGAAGAGGGGGGGGAAAGGGGAGGGGAAAGGGAGCGGAGGGGGGGGAAAGGGAAGCGGAGGGGGGGGGAAGGGGAGCGGAGGGGGGGGGAAGGGGAGCGGAGGGGGGGAAAAGGGGAGCGGAGGGGGGGGAAAGGGGAGCGGAGGGGGGGGAAAGGGGAGCAGAGGGGGGGGGAAAGGGGAGCGGAGGGGGGGGGGAAGGGGATGTAAAGGGAGCGGAGGTGGGGGAAAGGGGAGGGTAAAGGGAGCGGAGGGGGGGGAAAAGGGAGCGGAGGGGGGGGAAAGGGGAGCGGAGGGGGGGGGGAAGGGGAGCGGAGGGGGGGGAAAGGGGAGAGGAGGGGGGGAAGGGGAGCGGAGGGGGGGAAGGGGAGCGGAGGGGGGGGAAAGGGGAGCGGAGGGAAGGGAAAGGGGAGCGGAGGGGGGGGAAAGGGGAGCGGAGGGGGGGAAAGGGGAGCGGAGGGGGGGGAAGGGGAGCGGAGGGGGGGGGAAAGGGAGCGGAGGGGGGGAAAGGGGAGCGGAGGGGGGGAAAGGGGAGCGGAGGGGGGGAAAGGGGAGCGGAGGGGGGGGAAAGGGGAGCGGAGGGGGGGGGGAAAGGGGAGCGGAGGGGGGGGAAGGGGAGCAGAGGGGGGGGAAGGGGAGCGTAGGGGGGGGGAAAGGGGAGCGTAGGGGGGGGGAAGGGGAGCGTAGGGGGGGGGGAAAGTGGAGCAGAGGGGGGGGAAGGAGAGCGGAGGGGGGGGAAGGGGAGCGGAGGGGGGGGAGCAGAGGGAAGGGAAAGGGGAGTGGAGGGGAGGAAAGGGGAGCGGAGGGGGGGAAAAGGGGAGCGGAGGGGGGGGGAAAGGGGAGCAGAGGGGGGGGAAAGGGGAGCAGAGGGGGGGGAAAGGGGAGCAGAGGGGGGGGAAAGGGGAGCAGAGGGGGAGGGGGAAGGGGAGCGGAGGGGGGGAAGGGGAGCGGAGGGGGGGGAAAGGGGAGCGGAGGGAAGGGAAAGGGGAGCGGAGGGGGGGGAAAGGGGAGCGGAGGTGGGGGGAAGGGGAGCCGAGGGGGGGGGAAAAGGGAGCGGAGGGGGGGGGAAAGGGGAGCGGAGGGGGGGGAAAGGGGAGCGGAGGGGGGGGAAAGGGGAGCGGAGGGGGGGGAAGGGGAGTGTAAAGGGAGCGGAGGGGGGGAAAGGGGAGGGTAAAGGGAGCGGAGGGGGGGGGAAAGGGGAGCAGAGGGGGGGGAAGGGGAGGGGGGGAGGAAAAGGGGAGTGGAGGGGGGGAGGAAAAGGGGAGCGGAGGGGGAGTAAAAGGGGAGCGGAGGGGGAGTAAAAGAGGAGCGGAGGGGGAGTAAAAGAGGAGCGGAGCGGGAGTAAAAGGGGAGCGGAGGGGGTGGAAAGGGGAGCGGAGGGGGGGGGAAAGGGGAGCGGAGGGGGGGGGAAGGGGAGCATAGGGGGGGAAAGGGGAGCGTAGGGGGGGGAAAGGGGAGCGTAGGGGGGGGGAAGTGGAGCAGAGGGGGGGAAGGAGAGCGGAGGGGGGGGGAAGGGGAGCAGAGGGGGGGGGAGCAGAGGGAAGGGAAAGGGGAGTGGAGGGGGGGAAAGGGGAGCGGAGGGGGGGAAAGGGGAGCGGAGGGGGGGGGAAAGGGGAGCGGGGGGGGGGGGAAGGGGAGCAGAGGGGGGGGGAAAGGGGAGCAGAGGGGGGGAAAGGGGAGCAGAGGGGGGGAAGGGGAGCGGAGGGGGGGAAGGGGAGCGGATTTAAGGGAAAGAGGAGTGGAGGGGGGAAAAGGGGAGCGGAGGGGGGGGGAAAGGGGAGCGGAGGGGGGGGTAAAGGGGAGCGGAGGGGGGGGGAAAGGGGAGCGGAGGGGGTGGGGAAAGGGGAGCGGAGGGGGGGGGAAGGGGAGCAGAGGGGGGGAAAGGGGAGCGGTGGGTGGGGAAAGGGGAGCGGAGGGGGGGGGGAAAGGGGAGCGGAGGGGGGGAAGGGGAGCAGAGGGGGGGAAAAGGGGAGCAGAGGGGGGGAAGGGGAGAGGAGGGGGGGGAAGGGGAGCGGAGGGGGGGGAAGGGGAGCGGAGGGAAGGGAAAGGGGAGTGGAGGGGGGGGAAAGGGGAGCGGAGGGGGGGGAAAGGGGAGCGGAGGGGGGGGGAAGGGGAGCGGAGGGAAGGGAAAGGGGAGTGGAGAGGGGGAAAGGGGAGCGGAGGGGGGGGGAAAGGGAGCGGAGGGGGGGAAAAGGGGAGCGGAGGGGGGGGGGAAAGGGGAGTGGAGGGGGGGGGAAAGGGGAGCGGAGGGGGGGGAAAGGGAGCAGAGGGGGGGAAAGGGGAGCGGTGGGTGGGGAATGGGGAGCGGAGGGGGGGGGAAAGTGGAGCGGAGGGGGGGGAAGGGGAGCGGAGGGGGGGGGAAGTGGAGCGGAGGGGGGGGAAAGGGGAGCAGAGGGGGGGAAGGGGAGCGGAGGGGGGGAAGGGGAGCGGAGGGAAGGGAAAGGGGAGTGGAGGGGGGGGAAAGGGGAGTGGAGGGGGGGGAAAGGGGAGCGGAGGGGGGGGGAAAGGGGAGCGGAGGGGGGGGAAAGTGGAGCGGAGGGGGGGGAAAGGGGAGCGGAGGGGGAGGAAAGGGGAGCGGAGGGGGGGAAAGGGGAGCGGAGGGGGGGAAAGGGGAGCAGGGGGGGGGAAAGGGGATGTAAAGGGAGCGGAGGTGGGGGAAAGGGGAGGGTAAAGGGAGCGTTAGGGGGGGGAAAGGGGAGCGGAGGGGGGGGAAAGGGGAGCGGAGGGGGGGGGAAAGGGGAGCGGAGGGGGGGGGAAAGGGGAGAGGAGGGGGGGGAAGGGGAGCGGAGGGGGGGAAGGGGAGCGGAGGGGGGGAAAAGGGGAGCGGAGGGAAGGGAAAGGGGAGCGGAGGGGGGGGAAAGGGGAGCGGAGGGGGGGGGAAGGGGAGCGGAGGGGGGGGAAGGGGAGCGGAGGGGGGGGAAAAAGGGAGCGGAGGGGGGAGGAAAGGGGAGCGGAGGGGGGGGAAAGGGGAGCGGAGGGGGGGGAAAGGGGAGCGGAGGGGGGGGAAGGGGAGGGGAAAGGGAGCGGAGGGGGGGGAAAGGGGAGGGTAAAGGGAGCGGAGGGGGGGGGAAAGGGGAGCAGAGGGGGGGGAAGGGGAGGGGGGAGGAAAAGGGGAGTGGAGGGGGGGAGGAGAAGGGGAGCGGAGGGGGAGTAAAAGGGGAGCGGAGGGGGAGTAAAAGAGGAGCGGAGCGGGAGTAAAAGGGGAGCGGAGGGGGGCGAAAGGGGAGCGGAGGGGGGCGAAAGGGGAGCGGAGGGGGAGTAAAAGGGGAGCGGAGGGGGAGTAAAAGAGGAGCGGAGCGGGAGTAAAAGGGGAGCGGAGGGGGGCGAAAGGGGAGCGGAGGGGGAGTAAAAGGGGAGCGGAGGGGGAGTAAAAGGGAAGCGGAGGGGGAGTGAAAGGGGAGCGGAGGGGGGGGGAAAGATGAGCGGAGGGGGGGGAAAGGGGAGCCGAGGGGGGGGAAGGGGAGCGGAGGGAGGGAAAGGGGAGCGGAGGGGGGGGAAAGGGGAGCGGAGGGGGGGGAAGGGGAGCGGGGTGGAAAGGGGAGCAGGGGGAAAGGGGAGTGGCGGGGGGGAAAGGGGAGTGGCGGGGGGGAAAGGGGAGTGGTGGGGGGGAAAGGGAGTGGCAGGAGGAAAGGGGAGCGGCGGGGGGGAAAGGGGTGCGGGGGGGAAAGGGGTGCAGGGGGGGAAAGGGGTGTGGGGGGGAAAGGGTTGCGGGGGGGAAAGGGTTGCGGGGGGGGAAAGGGGTGCGGGGGGGGAAAGGGGTGCAGGGGGGAAAGGGGAGAGGGGGGAAAGGGGAGAGGGGGGGGAAAGGGGAGCAGGGGGCAAAGGGGTGCAGGGGGGAAAGGGGAGAGGGGGGGAAAAGGGAGAGGGGGGGAAAGGGGAGAGGGGGGAAGGGGAGAGGAGGGGGAAAGGGAGAGGGGGGGGAAAGGGGAGCGGGGGGGAAAGGGGAGAGGGGGGGAAAGGGAAGAGGGGGGAAAGGGGGGAAAGGGGAGCGGGGGGGAAAGGGGAGCAGGGGGGGGAAGGGGAGAGGGGGGGGAAAGGGGAGCGGGGGGGGGAAAGGGGAGCGGGGGGGAAAGGGGAGCGGGGGGGAAAGGGGAGTGGGGGGGAAAGGGAAGCGGGGGGGAAAGGGGTGCAGGGGGGAAAGGGGTGCAGGGGGGAAAGGGGAGAGGGGGGAAAGGGGAGAGGGGGGGAAACGGGAGAGCGGGGGGAAAGGGGGGGAAAGGGGAGCGGGGGGGAAAGGGGAGCGGGGGGGGGAAAGGGGAGCAGGGGGGAAAGGGGAGCAGGGGGGAAAGGGGAGTGGGGGGGGGGAAGGGGAGCGGGGGGGAAAGGGGAGGGGGGGAAAGGGGGAGAAGGGAAGTGGGGGGGGAAGGGGAGTGGGGGGGGGGAAAGGGGAGTGGGGGGGGTAAGGGGAGTGGGGGGGAAAGGGGAGTGGGGGGGGAAAGGGGAGTGGGGGGGGAAGGAGAGTGGGGGTAGTGGGGGGGGACTTGGGGGTGTGGAGAGCAGGGGGCATATGTATTGTCATAATTTTTGTATCTGCATTCCCCCCCCCCGTCCAGGCGTCCGTCCCCCCGCTAGTTCGGTGGCTGGCCACTCCCCCGTTCCCTGTGACTCGCTCTTCGCCCCCCCGTTCCCCGTGACTCGCGGCTCGCCCCCCCGTTCCCCGTTCCCCGTGACTCGCGCTCCCCCCCCCCGACACCCGTTTGATCCCCCAATGTGCCGTCCTGCTGACTGAGGCGCATGCAGGCGGCGGCAGGAAGCGCCCTGTGTGGGCCTGAGGCGCGAGGCTGCGCGTCT
This sequence comes from Ascaphus truei, assembly GCF_040206685.1. NCBI lineage: Eukaryota > Metazoa > Chordata > Amphibia > Anura > Ascaphidae > Ascaphus > Ascaphus truei. The sequence goes on from NC_134497.1 coordinate 40,076,984, forward strand.
AAAATAGGTGAGTTACTGGCGCCATAAGCTGAGGCGGGACGCGCAGTTGTGTGACTTACCTGGGCGGGAGGAGGGGGAGGTAGCGCCGGGGAGGTAAGGGAGCGTTGGCGGCTTGGGTAGGAGGGCCGCGCTTCCCCTCCGCCCGGAGCCGGTGCACGTGATGGGGGGGGGGACAGAGAGGGGGGGGGGACAGAGAGGGAGGGGGGGACAGAGAGGGGGGAGGACAGAGAGGGGGGGGGGGCAGAGGGGGAGAGTGTGTGTGTGTGTGTGTGTGTGACCTTTGGCCCGTCACTCCGCCTCAGGCCAATGAGAGGTGTGCGGGGGCGGGCGGGCCAAGGGAGCCATCTCATTGGCCTGAGGCGGAGTGACAGGCCAAAGGTCCAATGTGATTGTCCCTAGGGACACAGGACAGACAGACAGACAGGCATACAGTGGTTTCAGAAATATATATATATATATATATATATATAACATAAAGCAAGCAGTCAGCACTCTAATGTAAGGCAAAAGGCAGTTGCTAGTCCCATAGGGATCCACATATCATACGAACCAGCCCAAAGACCAGTAAAGAGACAGCAACCAACGAGGTGTAATCCAAAATAATCTTTATTGAAAAGAACAGATACACGAAAGCCAACGTTTCGGTCTCTCAGGGAGACCTTCCTCAGGGCCGTGCAAACACCACACTAACAGTGACCCTACTTATATACCCACACCCCTAGTGCAACCAATTAAACATAATCAATCACCAGCAACCTGTCATTATTTACCTGCTGTGCAGCTGAGCACCATTTGGGAACAACCAATGCCTGGACCAGAAGGAGCCATGCGAATCCACGAGCAGGGAAAGGCAATTTGTTAATCAAAGGCAGCCAGCTGAGACATCTGCGTCTGACATCCTGGAACCACGAGCAGGGAGATCCCTCTCGTGATCCAGGCTGCCTGCTCTGATGTCCATAACCTGCGACCGGTGTCGGGAGCAGTAGCGCGTCACCTGACTAGCCTGCGCGTCATAGGGCAAAGGGTGAGCCGGGGAGCCAATGGGAAACATCACTGCGCATTGGAAAGGCACGCAGTGCCCTAATGGAGGAACCCTGGCAACCAAGGACGCCAGCACACAGTCCGCGCAGGCGCAGTAGTGAATACTGATAGAGAGGGCAGCGCTGTACCCACAGCACCAATACAAGGCAGACACACGAGCCGAAACAGCCTGTGGCTGAAGTTAAAGCCACAAGAGGCAGTGGTGAAGGTACCAGGGGTCCCAGCTGCACCCAACAAAATAAAAATGACAATAAAATGACAATAAAAACAAGGGAGTGACAATGTGCAAGGGAAGTGAAGCTATGGAAGGAAAGTGTCCACACGTCAAGATAAACATGCAAACATAAAAATAAACATTCAAACATGATCAAACATCAAAGCAAGTAAAAATCAATGCGCAGGTAAGCATAAACAATTTACAAAAAACAGCCCAGTTTTAGCTCTTCGTTCAGTCCTCCTGGTGCCATGGTCCGCAGTTCATAAATGAGTCTGGCCTCCTGTTGTAGCAAGATCTTGTCCCTGTCACCACCACGCGTAGGAATAGGGACCTGTAGGATAGGCATGCATCTTAGCGTTGCTAAGGAGTGTCTATGTTCTTTAAAATGTCTCGCGACGGGGAGACATTTAAGATCCATGTCATCGCCACCACTCCTAGGGCTTTCCTGATCGTAGTGCGGTGCATGGCCATCCGCTCCTTCAGCATCCTCACAGTTTTTCCAATGTATAGGAGTCCACAAGGGCATCTGATGTAATATACCACGAATTTGGACTCACAATTAAGTGCCTGTTGAAGTTTGATAGGAATGCCACTGTGGGGATGATTGTAGCTGGGGCCCAATTGCATGAACTGGCAGTTAGTACAGCCATGACACCGATATGAGCCTGGTTTCTTGGCCAACCAGGTCTTGGAGGTGGCATATTTCTCTATTGGATCCGATCCTGTCACCATGTCACCAATACTGGGGCCACGACGAAAGCAGAACAACGGTGGTTCCTTGGTACATGTGCCTATCCTCTCATCATTTTGTAAGATCCGCCAATTCCCCCGGATGCATCGCTTGATGTCATTGGAGGCGGTGCTGAAAGTGCTGATTATGTTGAGTCTGTTGGTCTCCGGCTTTTTGGACACTGATGTCAGCAATACACTCCTGTCAACCTGTTCCACCTTTTGTAAGGCGTATTGGATGTCCTTTTCACAATAGCCCCTCTCTCGGAAGCGGGCAGCCATCTGACCCAAAGCCCTTTCGGTCTCCGCTGGATCTGTTGTAATCCTCTTCACTCTTAGAAGCTGTGAGTAGGGGAGACCCCTTTTGAGTGGCAAGGGATGGTGGCTGGATGCACACAGCAATGAATTCTTGTCAGTGCTCTTCCGGTACAGTTTTGTAGCCAATGAGCCCCCAGATTTATATACAATCGTGTCTAAGAAAGCAATCTCTTTAGAGCTGTGACTGAGGGTGAAGCGTATGGTGGAAGGAATGTTATTCAAAGAAGCCACAAACGCTAGCAGGTCCTCTTCGCTGCCATCCCACAAGATGAACACATCATCAATGTAGCGTAGATATTTGACAATGTGGTGTCCATAAGTCACATCATGGAGTATATGGGTCCGCTCGTACAGGTCCATGAACAGATTCGCGTAGGACGGCGCCATGTTTGACCCCATGGCCGTCCCTGTCAGCTGTAAGTAATGATGTTTCTCGAACCTGAAGAAGTTTTTATGTAGAATAACTTCAATCAATAACATGAGAAATTCCACAGGGGGACCCTGTTGTACACCAGATATTTCAAATTTGGCGCGGACTGCTTCCAGGCCCTCGGCATGGGGAATGTTGGTATACAGACTAGACACATCTAGCGTGGCAAAAATGTAGTCAGATGTATCAATGGATATGTCACCGAGCTGTTTAATGAAGTCTGTAGTATCCTTAATGTATGAACCCATGCTGGCCACCAGTGGCTGTAGGTAGAAATCCACAAATTGTGAGAGAGGGTGGCATAACGATCCACGGGCTGAGATGATGGGTCTGCCTGGAGGTGCCACGCAGGACTTGTGGATTTTGGGCAGAGTGTATAGCACTGGCATCACTGGATGATCTTGTGTCAAGAATTTGCTGGTCTCCTCTGTGATCCAGGTGTTATTAAGACCAAGTTGGATAATTCCATCAATTTCCCTTTTGTAGGCTGTCGTCGGGTCCCCAGGCAAACGTCTATAGTGATGTGCTACCAGGAGCTGTTGTCCAATTTCTTCTCTGTAGTACTGATAGTTGAGGATCACTATCCCCCCACCTTTATCCGCAGCCCTCACAATGATGTCTTTATTGTCCCGTAAAGTTTTGAGGGCAGCTCGTTCATCACTGGACAGGTTATTGAAACTCGTCTTGTGGTTCTTAAGGATATTGCGAGAGTCCTTAGTCACCAGATTCATGAACGTGGCAATGTTCGGATTGGTGGAGTGAGGATCAAATGTACTTCTAGGTTTAAATGGATTCATCTCGGTGCCCCCGGGTGGATCGTTCAGTCCACTCTTGGAGAAGAAGTCTTTCAACTTCAGATGTCTGTGTAATCTGTACATATCGACCTCCCATTTGAAGGCATCTTGGGTGTGGGTAGGCACAAAGGAAAGGCCTTTTTGTAAAATACTGGTCTCAGCACTTGATAGTGTATAGTCCGACAGATTGTATATCACCGTCTCACCGGCTGTGTCTTGGATTCCCTTGCCGTTTTGCCTACGCGTACGGGATATCGCCGATCTCCGGCCACCTCTCCTGTTGTTTCTCCTTGTATAGCACCGTGTGGGGGTATTCTGGCCCGACCCCCATCTCCTGATCCTAAAAAAGGTTCCATAGGGGCGCTATCCGGGGCATCAGATTGGTCAGTATCGCTGGTGGTATATCCCATTTTGCCAGCACCACTGCGCTTGGATCGTGGCTGGTAACGGCGTTGTGGTCCACTTCTGGCACCTTTGGTCTCTCCAAGGCCTAGTAGCCACCGGTAGACATTCCTCTCCTTGTAGTCTGTAGTCACCTGTCGGAGCTTCTCCTTTTTGAATTTAATAAGGTTGTCCCGATATGTATCCACCGTGGTTTTAATTTTGTCAGTCCAGTCCGTGCCTGTGTCCGCCGCTAGGATCCCCCCATGCTTGGTGTCTATCAGCTCTATATCCTTCTTGATTTTCGCAATTTCTTTACTTGATTGGTCAATGACCAGAATCATCAGGTCGAACGAGCACTTGTTTAAAATGGCTATCCAGCGCTTACAGAACTCCACATCATTCCTACCTATAGTGGGTTGGTTTTTCACCCTGAAGCCTCTGGGCAGCATCCTCTCCTTGTGATAGTGGGATAGGGTGACCCCATGTAGGAAAAAATCCACTTCACGCTTCTTTAATTTAATGAGATCATTGAAGATGATATATATATATATATATATATATATATATACAGTGTTCGACAAACCTATACATTTGCTCGCCCCGGGCGAGTGGATTTAACCCCCGGGTGAGTAAATATTGGCCCAAGCAGCACACGTTTGGTACTAGGTGGCGAGTAGATTTTTTTGTGTGGCGAGTAGATTTTTTGGTGATTTGTCAACCACTGTATATATATATATATATATATATATATATATATATATATATATATATATATATATATATATATATATATATATATATACATATACAGTGTTCGACAATCATATACATTTACACGCCCGGGGCGAGTGGATTTAACCCCCGGGCGAGTAAATATTGACCCAAGCAGCACACGTGTTTGTTTTTTAAAATTTCCCTGCTTGTGCTGAAATTTTCTCTGCACGCTTAAAAAAAAAAAAAAAAAAACTCGCCCTACCTGACTGCTGATTGGCGCGTGCTCCCAGGCTTTGTGGGCGCGCGGCCAGGCTCTATATGAGCCCGACCCTAACGAGCGGCCATTCTTTTTCCAAGGAGGACACAGTAAGTACTCTCTGTGCCTTCCCCCTGTCCCCAGCGCTCCCACTGCCCGCAGTTATGGAGGTGGTAGCGGGGGTGTTCTCCTGTCCCTGCTTTCCCCCTTGTCAGCCCGCGGGGCCGGGAGATTGGAGCGGGGATGTCCCACAGATCCCCGCTTCACCCGGATCTCCGTGTAAGCCCGCGGGGCCGGGAGATTGGAGCGGGGATGTCCCTCAGGCCCCCGCTTCACCCCGATCTCCGTGTCAGCCTGCGGGGCCGGGAGATTGGAGCGGGGATGTCCCTCAGGCCCCCACTTCACCCCGATCCCCGTGTCAGCCCGCGGGGCCGGGAGATTGGAGAGGGGATGTCCCACAGGTCCCCGCTTCACCCCGATCCCCGTGTCAGCCCGCGGGGCCGGGAGATTGGAGCGGGGATGTCCCTCAGGAGCCCGCTTCACCCCGATCCCCGTGTCAGCCCGTGGGCCCGGGAGATTGGAGCGGGGATGTCCCTCAGGTCCCCACTTCACCCCGATCCTGTGTCAGCCCGCGGGGCCGGGAGATTGGAGCGGGGATGTCCTTCAGGTCCCCGCTTCACCCCGATCCCCGTGTCAGCCCGCGGGGGGCCGGGAGATTGGAGAGGGGATGACCCTCAGGTCACCGCTTCACCCCGATCCCCCCACATCCCCGGCGGTCCTGCTGCCTGCATGGAGGTGGTAGCGGGGTGGTTTCTTCCCCCCACGTGCCCGGTGCTCCCGCTGCCTGCACAGGGCAGGAGATTGGCGCGGGAGAAGGGGGGGGGAGCGGGGTGGTGGTGCTGGTCGCGGCCTTTCCTCTCTTCCGACCCCACCGTGTGTGTAGAGTGTGTGTGTGTGTATGTGTGTATGGGAGTGTGTGTGTATATGGGGGAGTGTGTGTATATGGGGGAGTGTGTGTATATGTGTGTGTATGTGTGTGTGTAGGACACCAGAGGTACCCCCCAGTCACCCCTCCCCATCCTAGTCAGTCAGTCACCATCTCCCCCCCCAGTTCCCCCCCATCAGTCAGTCCCCCCCATCTCCTCTCTGTCTCTCCTCCCTGTCTCTCTCCCCTCCCTGTCTCTCACCCACACTCTCTCTCTGTCTCTCACCCACACTCTCTCTCTGTCTCTCACCCACACTCTCTCTCTGTCTCTCACTCACACTCTATGTCTCTCACTCACACTCTCTGTCTCACACTCTCCATGTCTCACACTCTCTGTCTCTGTCTCACACTCTCCCTGTCTCACACTCTCCCTGTCTCTGTCTCACACTCTCTGTCTCTGTCTCACACTCTCTGTCTCTGTCTCACACTCTCTGTCTCTGTCTCACACTCTCTGTCTCTGTCTCACACTCTCTGTCTCTGTCTCACACTCTCTGTCTCTGTCTCACACTCTCTGTCTGTCTCACACTCTCTGTCTGTCTCACACTCTCTGTCTCTGTCTCACACTCTCTGTCTCTGTCTCACACTCTCTGTCTCTGTCTCACACTCTCTGTCTCTGTCTCACACTCTCTGTCTCTGTCTCACACTCTCCCTGTCTCACACTCTCCCTGTCTCACACTCTCCCTGTCTCACACTCTCCCTGTCTCACACTCTCCCTGTCTCACACTCTCCCTGTCTCACACTCTCCCTGTCTCACACTCTGGATCTGGATATCTTATTTACCCTGTATATCTTAACTGCCCTATACTACACCGACATAACTTATACTGCTTTCTTCCAGATCTGACTCAAGCTTCACACAGAAAACATCGGAACCCCCCCTAACCCAGAAGACAGGTAAGGAACACCTCCCCTCCAATGTATAACATTGCGGGAATGCGGGTACCTGGACATTGAGGAACTGCGTATCAGGGAAGATCCCAGGCGGGATTGCTGCTTTAGATATTGTGAAGCGGGGACGTCCAGACACTGGTTAAGGGGTTCAGGAAACTAGTCATTCACATCTGGCTTTTATTTCTAGATCCAACACACACACACACACACACACACACACACACACACACACACACACACACACACACACACACACACACACACACACACACACACACACTAATTGTAGTGTAATGTAATACAATAAATACATTTATGTCAAAAACGAATGTTGTTCTGACTAGGAATTTATTAAATGTATTTTATTTATATATTTTATTTTAAAGCGGGGTTTGGGGCGGGACTAGGGTTGGGGGCGGGGTTGGGGGCGGGACTAGGTGGCGAGTAGATTTTTTGGTTGGGCGAGTAGATTTTTGGGTGATTTTTCGAACACTGTGTATATATATACAACAATAATCTAAAAAGTCCGCAGCACTCACTCAATGTTGTCAAATGTAAAAAGTTTTAATTGAACATCACAAGCATCAGGGGTAATAACAAGAAAAAATGGAGCGACGTTTCGGACCTACCGGTCCTTTCTCAAGCCCCTAGCGTAGGTCCGAAACGTCGCTCCATTTTTTCCTGTTATTACCCCTGATGCTTGTGATGTTCAATTAAAACTTTTTGCATTTGACAACATTGAGTGAGTGCTGCGGACTTTTTGGATTATTCTTCTACCTATTTTTGATGGTTATCCTGGTTGCACTGCGAGCACCCCAGCTGATAAGATACGTTTTTTACCCTTACCCATTTACCCACTTAGAGAGCCCTGAACTTTTTTGAGTGAATATATATATATAACTAAAACAGCGATGGCTGGTGCCAGTTACCATCAAAATAAACCACATACTTTACCATCAATAGGTAATAAGGCAACAGCACTCAGCAATTCAAAATAAAGAAATATATTGTAAAACAGGTATACTTGCACAATTCAACGTTTTGATCCCGGAGAGAGATCCTTATCAAGGGGAGTGCAGAGAACAAGTGAGACTCAGCGACATATATACCCACAAAACACACCTACTAATTACAATCAAACCTCTGAAATTTGCGCGAAGAGCCAGGTGAGTGCAGCAAGCTAATCAGTAAATCTACAGCTGTGTGGAGTGTATTGCTATAGGTTGCAAGGCAGTCACATGATACACACTCCAGGCGGCGTCCTACATTGCCATAGTGATCATCGGCAGTGTTTACCTCATACCGGGCATCAGGAAGTCAAAACCTCCATTAAAATGGCATTAGCACTACATTACTAATATGCGCATGCGCAGCCACAGACAGCTCCGTGAACTCAGATCGGAGGAGAACAGTCAGCTATAGAGATGAAGAGGACACATACCATCAACCAAGCTGATCATAACCACTGCCATAGCTCCCAGGGCACGTCATAAACACAATGAACAAACATTGCAGTCACCGCAAAAACAACCAGGCCATAGTATCCATAGGGCTTTTCAGGAGGTTCAACATATATAGAAAGTTTATTGAAAAGTATGGGCATTATCTGGGCATCCCACCCTATGCTAGGGACCCCAGGACCACTCTGGGTATACCTTGATTCCCCATGCTCTCTTTTCCAGTTTGTGCTTAAGCAGGGAACCTTGTTAGTGAGTCGCAAGAACGTTTCCAGGGTAGGATTTTGCCGGAGCACTGTGCTTCAATGTGCCCGAGAATCTTACCTGATTCCCGGGTACATCTTTGGGGTATCCCATAACTCGGGAACCCCAATACATAGCAACAATCTGATTGAAGTTTCTCTGCAAAAACCCACCCTCAAACTCACAGCCTCGGAAGCTCCGCTGCCCAGCATCCCTGGAAAGGCAAAACACAGAAAATACTGAATTGTCGCACAATATATACACAGTCTCAGTGATGCATACACGACAGTTGAGTCCAAGAGCTGACACTCTAGGACCTTTACACACGGATCAGGGGTAACCAAGTGGGCTTAACCTTTATTATTGAGCCTGGTTACCCCCTCACCGTCACACTAGACCAAAAGCAATGCGGTGGAATTATGAAATGCTGAAACTGTTACATGCCACCTAGCCCTATACCTGTGATAGAACACAGGGTTTTAAACTACTGTTACATTCATGATAAGTTTATCAATCTTATCAATCAATTGAATGCATAATATGCACAATGTAACAAAACCCTTTGGGGCCAGCAATGCATAAGAATGAACAAGATGCACATCTTCAATCCAATATAACTACCAATACTAGTGCCTATTAATAACCTAATTCTGTGATTATAATAATGCATGAAGGCACATGTCTCTACAAAAGCTCTCAAGTGTCACCCCCCCCACCCTAGTGGGACCCATGTGTCGACCCTCACCTCCGTGGGGGCCATGTGCAGCCCCTCATCCCATTGAGGGCAAGAGTGTAGCCTCCCACCCCAGTGCGTGAGTTTCGGGGGTGACTTTACGGTAAAATGTTGTCAGGGTGTGTTTGGGTAGACAGGGGCCACTGTTGCAGGTTACCCCGAAACATCCTCCCCCCTTGAAGAAGTGCCGGTCCACGGCATGAAACAGCTGTCGGGCAGTCAGGCGACGCGATCACTGATGACGTCAGCCATCATGGAGGAACTTGCTTCACACAGCATGCTCAACAGTTACTAGACGCTGGATGCAGAGACGCGGAGCTAACACGGTTGTATGAATCTATATCTATTTACAGTGTGATAATGCCACTCAGCTGTATTCCAATCCAGCATTAAGATATGTGTAAATATATTAAAAAGGGTACCTTACCTCATGTATGAAAGGGTAGCAGAGTGGCTAATAACTTCAGTGTATTTCCAAGTGCAATCACTGACTCATATGAAACGCCAGACTTGGGTTAAAACACATGGTGCTATTATTGTATGCATATATGTGTTGATAAGGCATTTACCCTTTGCTTTACCCATGTGAGATCAGAGCCGCATCTGTACTATACTCTGTTTATGGATATTAAGCACATATAGCTAAGACAACAATAGTGAGAATTAAATATATATAATTCTTAGCAGGGCTGTATTGACCTTAGGGGCAGCCTACCCAGCTAGCTCACAGTCCTACACGATACCAAGTGCAAACGTAACATCTGGTGCTGATATTGTATATGTGCATATATGTGCTTATAAGGCATTAACCCCTTGTTTTACCCGTGTGAGATCAGAGCTGCATTTGTATTATATTCTGTTTATGGATACTAACTACATAGCTAAGACAGCAAAAGTAAGAATTAAATTTATATAATTCTTAGCAAGGCTGCATTGACCCTAGGGGCAGCCTACCGAGCTAGTTCACAGTCCTACATAATACTATATATACTGATACTTACCTTCTGTAAGAAAAAACAGTAGATGAGCTGTGTTCTGACTACTGCTGTGTTTGTAACTTAGCAGGGTTACAATAGTAACCATCCATTATTGAGACAACTATTCCATCTCAGACATTGATATTTTGTGCAACTAAGATTGATACTCTGTACAACTGAGAGTGATAAACCTATGATTAGGGTGTTGTTCACTTCTGCATATGCTAGCGTCTGGAGACTGTGTGATAACCAAACGATTACGATATAATTACCATTGGTGAAACAATTAGTACATACTGTGTAAAAAAGAGAAGCAAGAATTTTAATATAGTTTATTTGTTTGTTTTTTGATAGATGAGTTTAATAAAATGATTTTAACTTTTAATATTTCCCTATGTACTTATCTCCTTGGTGTTTGTGAAACATAAGCAACTTTAGGACACCTACTGTTTAATTATGAGGAAAAATAAACAATAGGCTGAGTGCAACTTAATGGGAATCTTTCTGGTGATCATCTTTTGAACACCTTTTTGGAAATATACCCCGAAACATGTACTCAGGAATCCCCCCAGATTCCTGAGGACATGAGTAACACAGATTACCGGACAAAATCGTCCCTAGAACGCAGTTTGCTGCTCACCGCCAAATCCTCCTGCTTCAGCACAAACCAGGACAGTAAAACTGGGCAGGGAACTGAATTACTTTAAAGGTTCTCGGAATATGTCCAAACCCCAGACCACAGTGTGGGGTTCAATACATCTCTCACCGTGGATAAGGTGAAGAGAGTTATAGGGGTTTTAAGTTAAAGCGTGAAGTGTCAGCTCTGCAGTCCAGGGCTGACTACAGTCTTAGAAAATGTTTTAACCTATAAGCAACATCAAAGCCCTCACCCAATTAACTCAGTATCGGGGGTTAGGGAGGTCGTAGCTTTCTGAAATTTTATATGCAGGTTAGAATGGAATCATGTAGATTGAGATGGCTTTAATATTTGTAACATGTGTATAAATGCATAGACATAGGTTGGTTTAGGTACATTTGAAGTTATGTGAGCTGGGGGGGAATTTACATGGCAGTCAGGAGATTCTCCCCCATTCAGTCCAGAACAGGAGATGACACTTAGGGTGTGTAATACTGGGCTTTGAAATGCTTAGCAGGATTCAAAGGTGTTTTCTTTTTTCCCCTCCCTGTTACCAAAAGGTTGAGAATTGCACTGGGCCATCTGTTAAATTGTCCCTATACCTAGACTGAGCGGCATTCGTCAAGAAAGCAGGATGCCATGTGCTAAGTGGTAAGTGGGGGAAGATGACATTTTTGTTGCACATGCTCAGTTGCGATACTGAGGCTGTGTGCCAGTTTTTGAAGAACCTGGCAGAACTCTGCAGCAGTGTTGCCAGGTCCGCTAGTTTCCCGCCCAATTGGGCTATTTTGAGACCCCGTTCCGTGGGAAATATTAGCTGGTTGCGGGTTGCGTTTTTTTGGGCTATTTAATTTTCAGCCGCTATTTTTTGGGCTCCTCTTACAAAAAACTTGACAGCTATAGTGACACCCAGTGGCCACTGTGAACATTGCAGGGAAGTGCACCAATACACTACCCATACAGTACATCTCCCTACCTTCCCCCTCCAACAACTCCGTTCTGTATCCTGCACAGACAGTTAGATTGTCGGAGGAGTGCTTCTCCGCAGGGGGTCTGCACAGCTGCCGACAATCTAACTCTCTCACCTTCGCGGCGCTGCATCTGGAGGGGGTCTGCAGGGGGGGGGGGGTGTCTGCCCGCAGCTGTTCAGTTACCTGAGTCTGACGGAGACCACTCTTGACTCTTCAGACTAACAGGTGAGTTCCCTCTGCCCTGTCTCCCCTCCTGGCTTGCTAAACAGCCGGCACCCCCCACATTCCCCTCATCCCCCTCACTCTCCCCTCATCCCCCCACACTCCACTCAGCTGATTTTGGTTGCGTGTTCACTCTATCCTGTCTCCCCTCCTGGCTCCGGTGTGTGTGTATGTGTGTGTGTGTGTGTATGTATATATATATGTGTGTGTGTGTGTATGTGTGTGTGTGTGTGTGTGTGTGTGTGTGTGTGTGTGTGTATGTATATATGTGTGTGTGTATGTATATATATATATATATATATATATAACAAATTGAAGTAGTGCCTTAGGAAGCTTGATAAGGATAAATCAGCTGTGTGAAATCAGATAGAGTTAACAAGGCTATTTGACCAAAGAATCCCCAAAAGGGCGAATTTGTGATAAAAACAACTGGAATCTATAACAAAAATAAAAAACATGAAACATAAAAAATAAGATAAAAACCAGATGTCAGTTGAAAAATCCAAAAAATTTACTAAATCCACTGGAGTATTGCTGCCCGAATATAAGGATCACCAAATCCCAAGGATATCTGCAGAAAACAAGAAGAAAAAACAGGCGCACTCCTAGTGTGATAAAGTATAAAACAGTATTTATGGGATTATAAAATATAAAAAGCGCACTAACAAACAGAGTAAAAATAATAGCATTTATGAGATATACTCAATTGCCTTGAAGCTGTGAAGGGAATGTATCAGCCTGTCCCGTTGGTGCCACCTCTGGTGTATCTGTTGGTTCAGCAAGATGTATTGGAGCCACCGCTGCCAGATGATGTAGTAATCAGCAACACGGTCAGAGACTTCCTCCAGATACACCTCCTACAGCTCTCACTGCTCACCAGTAGGCAACCGCAAAACCGGAAGCGACAGCAGTCCCAAGCAAAATAGCGCCATCTCCAAGGTACTCTCTCCGTTCGTGCAGTAATGTCAGCCACAAACTCGCCTCTTTGGGAAACGCCCTACGCGTTTCGTCACTAAGGACTTCGTCAGGGGTTAAATTCATTGGTCAAAAGGGGTGTCCTTTATATCACCTCTACTGTTGTGATTGGCCAGTACGGATGGTGGGCGGGTACTTCCAATTTCACAAATGTAACCCTGTTTCATTGCTGGACAACATTATACATGACAATCATAAAGCACTAGAGCCTATTTGTAAGCAGTTTAAACATATTCCTACTAACAAATGAAGACAAATAGCTAGATAAATGAACAACATACAAATAATAAATCTTTAAAGGACAGAGATAAAATATTGGATACATCCAAAAATATATGTAAAAATAAAGACAAAAATAAAAAAATAACACATTAAATAAGCACAAAAAATCTTATTGGAACAACACACAAGCATGGTAAAAATCATAAGAGAAATGCATGACCTGTGGAAAGAAAAAAGGAGAAGGGGGGGGAGAGTAATGGGGGGAAGGAGGGGGAAAGGGAGTTGGGAAATAGAAAAGGGAATGGAATAAGAGGGGAGGGGGGTGATGGGAGAGGGGTGAAGGAAGAAAGAGGAGGGGAAAGAAAAATGTGGAAAGGAAGGAATAACAATAGAATACATAATATAGGGGATAAAATAACATATCTTATTTTTCTTTCATGTTGTCCCACATGTTTTGCACTTAGCACTTCCCCCATGTGTGCAACACGGTTGGGTGTTTTCTTTTCTTTTATTCTGTTTGTCTTTTTGTTAGCATATAGACACGTCAGTGGGCATGATATGATATTGTTGCATATAGTGTATACCCTTGGACTGGACAATTTTTGCATGATACTGTCATTTATTGCTCAGATTATATGTTGCATGCTTTGTCTTAGTACATTGTGCCCTGGTTCTTAATGTAATGCTTTGTTTTTATACATTCTTGCTATTGCCCTTACATCCATGACATTGTTGCCATGGTCTCCATGACATTGTTGCCATGGTCACCATGTGGCACTGGTTGATGTGTTTTAGTGGGTATTATATTTGGTGATTCTGCTTTTGCATAGCTGATTTGCATTGGCATGAGGTCTTTGACCGTCCTACACGCTGGGCGCACGTGCGCTGTCAGCCAGCAGCCGTAGAACGCTGTCAGCCACGTTATGATTAGGGATGGCAGTTCCCGTTTTTCTGAACATGCGCAGTGTTGAGCGCAGTCAGAACTGGTAATCCACACAGGGCGCATGCGCGCCTACATCTAGTGGTATTTTTTTGATACATTACACGCTTTGACCAGGGCTGGCAGTTCCCGATAGTTCTGAGCATGCGCAGTGGTGAGCGCAGTCAGGATTAGTCTACTACACATAGGGCGCATGCGCGCCAACGTCTAATGGGGTCTTCGACACTTGCAGGCATTCTGGATACAGCGTCACTAAGGAAGTGACTTTATGCTAATTTCCAAGATGGCGGTGCGTTCCAGGACGGGGCTGCGGTCCACAGATTGTACACAAACATGGTTTTCGCTGGCTTTGGGGTCCCTACACGGGTGAGTGTAATTGTTTATTTATTGGTGTGGGTATTTATGGTGTTTCACTGGCACTCATTCACTGCACGTCCCTGAGGAAGGTCACGCTCTGATGAATGAACCGAAACGTTGGATGCAGTGCCATGTACTTCTTATGAATACAGTTTTTTTGTACCTCACTGGCTGTGTGCTGTCTCTGTTTTCCGGACCAACATCTGGTAAATATTTCTGTTTATGTATGTATGTGTATATATATATATATATATATATATATATATATATATATATACACACATATATATATATATATATACACACATACATATATATATATACACACATACATATATATATACATATATATATACATATACATATACACATACATGTATACATACACGCGCACAGTGGCTTGCAGAAGTATTTTATTTTGGATATATAGGATACCGTTTGGATGAAGGTTAGATTAATTATCAAATGTGCAAAAATTAGTGTGAATAAATTGAAGCAATAAAACATTCTGTTTCATGCGGTATTATTTATTAAGCTCCATTAGACGTTTAACACATTTGAACGAGCGTCAACTCTCATTCAAGTCAATGGGAGTTAATGTTCTTTGGACGCGTTAACCCGTAACAGATTTGATAGCGCTGGTTCCCCTTGTTCTGTGTCCACTAACCCCCCCCCTCTGCTGCGCACAGGTGATTGAACATTTGTCATTGTTGCACTTGTTCCCCCTGGTGTCTCTCCCCCCTCCTGTGAGGTGAGGTACAGGCGGGTGATGTTTGGTGCAGGTGAGTGGAGATTCAGTAATCATTTATAATTGGGCTACTTTTGGGCTATTTCCGTGATGTTATTGGGTGGGATTTTTAGGAACTATCTGGCAACACTAACAAATCTACGTAAGTACCAGCACTCACTGTCTAATAGCTAAATGATGAAAACAGTTGTAATGCAGAATAAACATTTAATAATAAAACGAACCAGAAATAAATCAAATGTGTTTGCAGAAACCAGCATCACAAATGGGCATGTCACAAAGTGAGGGGTGGGGGGGGGGGGGGGGGGTTGAAAGGAAAAGGGGAAAAAACATGAAACACAAGGAATATACACAAAAAACGGAGAACGGAAAGTATGCTATCTGGCAACACTGCTCTGCAGACTAAAGATAGGCTTTTGGTATTTTTAAAAAGTCTGGCGCAGCCAGTCAGGGGTTAATTCAATCTTGTAAGAAGTACCATCAGATTCATCTAAGATATAGCGTGCGGTGCAAAGGTGATAACATCGTAACTAAGGATTGCACCCTGCTTCAAAAGTTTTTTAGATCTAAGGACTTTGAAACAAATTCTGCAAGGGCAGAACGAAGTTATTTCATTTGGCGAAGATATACGGGTGGCAAGTTGCGCCTCTAGCCAAAAGACTGTCCTGTTTCCTGCTCGCGTATCAACCCCACTCTGGGAATTGATACCTGGAGACCGGATTGCATGAACTTTCGTTCCGGAAACATTTTATTTCGTTCAAGTGTGTTATTCGTGATATTTTTGTAATTGAAGCTGTGTGTGTTCTTTATGTGAATAAATAAAATAAATTGTATTTCGTGCTTTATTCAATCAAAGGACCCAGATGGTAAAGTGTTAATAAGCTTGGTCTACGTGATACCACCACAATAAATTTATTAAACACCCCAACAGCTATGGTATATGCCCCACAGAGCTTACAATCAATTATACCTGTGTTACCGGGAGAGAATGGGACTCCCCCAGGGTCAGACATAACCGCCCCTGTGATTAAGGCCGAGCAGTGAGTACAGCGATAGCCGTTATTATTTATGTCAATGGCAGAAACCTTGATGATAAAGGTTATGCACAGTTTGTAATGGGTTTGTTAGTCGCCGAATTAAACATTACATGTAAGGTCTCGGCCAGAGTGGTGCGGGCTCGCTCACGCTGGCCGCTATGAAACACATTGAGGCATGGCGCTTAGCTGCTTGCAGTACAAGCAAATTTGAATTTGTCGTCCACAAGGGCATCACATGAGCGGTTCGCCCAAAGAGGGTGAACCAGCTCCGTGACATCATGGCCGTGTCCCCTGAATCGCCCCCCCCCCCCCCCGCGCACACCTAGCCGGCCACAAATCTTCCGTCCGAGCAGGGAGCGTGACATCACTGCGCATAAGCCCAAGTGCGCTCTCTCCCTGCCTGGCCGCAGCCTTAGGCCCGGGACCCGCTGCGCTCGTTGGCGCGGGTGGCAATGTAGCGAGTTCCCCACCAGCAGGGGAATCCTTGCGAGCCGGTCCCGGTCCCCACTGGCTGCACAGCTGATTACACGCTGTGGCGCGTCAGCCGCTAGGAGACACCACAGAATGGTGTTTTCTAGCGTTGACGCGTCACGTGGTGTGGCTGTGAGCCAATGGGGAGGGGAGGCTGCGGGAGGAGGAGAGGCTTCGGGGAGCGGGGAGGAGTGTGGAGTGAAAGCAGCGTGAGTGCCTGTCTGTGTGTGTGTCTGAGTGCGTGAGTTCCTGTCTCTGTCTGTGTGTGTGTGTGTATGAGTGCGTGCGTGCCTGTCTCTGTCTGTGTGTGTGTGTGTGTGTGTATGAGTGCGTGAGTGCCTGCCTGTGTGTGTGTGTGTGTGTGTATGTATGTATGTATGAGTGCCTGCGTGTGTGTGTTTTTTTTACTTACCTGCAGCCCGTGGAGGGAGGGGGGGGAAGAGTAGCGGGTCCCTCCGCTCAAGCCACGCCCCCCCTCCCTGTCAATCCTCCCACTCCCGCCCACCTCCCGCTCCGGCCCCTCACGTCATGGCCGCGCCCCCCCCGACCCGTTTGGCCACGCCCCCCCGCTCCGAGAAAAGTATCCTGTAGACAGCAGATCGCGGTACAGCGAGTTGCACGCGCCGCCGGCAAGCAAGCCAGCCGTGCGGACGCGTGCAACGGGACCTTAGCCTTAGCTATTTGCACAAAGTGAACCTACATTCTGCCACCATGCAGATGTTATAAAAGTAACTTTCGGGGGGGAATGGAGGGCCACAACCCGAGGGCAAGGCTCCCCTCCCCCCCATCAATCAATTGTCTGATGAGCTGCATTTGCAATTCACCTCAGGTGTGTGGTTAATGTAACATCGCACCTTTCCATACCCAAGTGATTTCTTTGTAATGACATATGGGATAAAGATAATGAATAATTATATATGTAGCGGGGTTCTTTTTTGAACAAATCTATTGTATCTGCCATCACAGTCTCCATGGGTAATGAATGCCACATTTTAACTGCCCTTACTGTATATAACCCTTTCCTTTGTTGCTGGTGAAATCTCCTTTCCTCCAACCTTAAGGGATGGCCCTGAGTCCTTTGTTCTGCCCGTGGGATGAATAGTGCCCACAATTGTACTCCATATTCAAGGTGTTGTCTTACTAATGCTTTGTAAAGGGGCATAATTATGTTTACTTCCCTTCCATCCATTGCCCGTTTGATGCAAGATAAGATCTTGTTTGCCTTTGCAGCTACTGCATGACTTTGGGCACTATTGCTAAGCCTGCTGTCTACAAGCACTCCTAAATCCTTCTCCATCAAGGATTCCCCCAATTTATCCCCATTTAATGTATGAGTTGCCTATTTATTCTTGCTTCCCAAATGCATAACCTTACATTTATCTGTATTGAACATCATCTGCCAATTACCTGTCCACGTTTCCAGTCTCTCCAAGTCCTTCTGAAGAAAAATTATATCCTGCTCTGATTCTACTACCTTACACAATTTAGTATCATCAGCAAAGATGGAGACCTTGCACTCGATCCCAACCTCAAGGTCATTAATAAACAAGTTAAAAAGCAGGGGTCCCAGTACCGATTCCTGAGGTACTCCACTCACGACTTTAGCCCAACCTGAAAAAGTTCCATTTATGACAACCCTCTGTTATCTGTCCTTTAACCAGTTTTCAATCCAGGTGCATATATTATTACTGAGTACAATTTGCTTTATTGTGTAAACCAACCTCGTGTGAAACCGTATCAAAATCCTTTGCAAAATCTAAGTAGACAACATCAACTGCATTACCCTGGTCTAAATTCCTACTTACCTCCTCAAAGCAACAAATAAGATTAGTTTGGCATGATCTATCCTTCATAAATCCATGCTGACTATTACTAATAATTTTGTTTTCCATTAGGTATTCCTGAATATTATCCTGTATTAAACCTTCAAGTAGTTTCACCACTATTGAAGTCAGGCTTACAGGTCTGTAGTTCCCCGGTTGTGATCTAGCTCCCTTTTTAAATGTAGGCACCACATCTGCTTTTCACCAATCTTGTGGTACTGAGCCTGTGGAAATGGAGTCCTTGAATATTAAATATAATGGTTTGGCTATTACTGAGCGTAACTCCTTGAGAACTCTTGGATGTATGCCATCGGGGACAGGTGCCTTATTTACTTTAATTTTTTCAAGTCGCTTATGAACTTCTTCCTCAGTTAACCAATTGGTCATTAATATGGAGGTTGTGGCTTCCTCCTGCCGCACTACTATTGAACGTGATTCTTTTGCAGCGGCATGCGGGGTGGTTGGAGGGGCGACCGGATTGCCGGAGCTCCGCGGCGGCACCTGTTGAAGGGCACTGCCATTGTGCAGTAGTCGCGCAGGTGCAGAAGACCCAGGAAACCCGGCAGCCATCTCAAGAAGCTTGCGCACGCGTAGAGGCTTCACATTTATGCCGGCCATTACCTACATGCTCTGCAGGGGGACTACAAGCCCCATAGTGCTTTAGGGCATAGATCATGTGGCGCAGCTCAGCCAATAACAAGGGAGCAGTCGGGACCAGAACAGAGAGGGTGAAGGTAATGTCCAGGGCGCAGTGCTCCACTGGACTAGGCCACATTTCCCCCAGGTCCAAGATAGATCCCCTGACTACTAACTGTAGATTGTGTATTCTGCAGGGAAAGGCCTTAGATTGGGACCCTTGTCCAGTAATGTGTCAGTGGGAGACATCAGCAGCAGGACATTGCATATGAAGGTGAAGTGCAGCCTGAAGTCTGTGATCAGAGTATGGGCTGGGACCCCGAGCGTTCCCCACCAGCAGGGGAATCCTTCTGAGCAGGTCCCAGTCTCCCCTCGCTGCACGGCTCACTACGCATTGGGACGCGTCAGCCGCCAGGGGATGCAAGAAAATTGTGATCCCAAGCGGTGACGCGTCACGTGGTGCGCTGATGAGCCAATCAGTGGCGGGAGCGGGAGCTGTCAGACAGCTTCCTACACAAGGTAAGGTGTGTGTGTATATGTATGTGTGTGCGCGTGCATGTGTGAGAAGGGCATTTGTGGGGGAAGGGGGAGGGAGCTGCTTACCTTCAAGCAGCCCGCAGCAGCTCCCTCCTGTCCTGCAGCCCGAGCAGGGAGGGGGGGGGGGGAGTAGCAGGTCCCTCCGCTCAAACCACGCCCCCCTCCCACTCCCGCCACACTCCCACCCCACTCCCTTCAGACCGCATATCGCGGTCTGTGTCTGTCAGCGCGCCGCTTGTCTGCAGTGCGGGCGCGCTGACTGAGGGAGCGGGGCATTAGCCTTAGGCCACATTATCAGAGACTATTTTAAAGGGGTACAATCCAGCTGGAGGTCCCTCCAGAGGTATCCACCTAAGGATCAACACAGCATAGGAACCATGTCGTTATTTCACGGAGTTCCTTACTTGGGAGGAGTGGCTCAGTGAGTAAAGACACTGACCTGCACTGAGTTTGAAGTAGGGGAACCTGGTTCAATTCTGGGTGTCGGCTCCTTGTGACCTTGGGCAAGTCACTACATCTGCCTGTGCCTCAGGCACCAAAAACATAGATTGTAAGCTCCACGGGGTAGGTACGTGCGCCTGCAAAATGTCTCTGTAAAGCGCTACATAAAACTAGCAGCGTTATACAAGAACATATTATTATTATTATTGACCTGGTCTCGACTGAGACCAGGGAGGTATTATTATACACGTGCACCAACGGCCCAACACACTGTGGGTAGTGCTATCTCACACATGCCCTTGTGGTGGGACTAGTTTGTGGACACTAAGGGGCCCAGGCACTCAAGTATTTTGGGGGTTCCACCCGGGAGGTGTTATTGTGTGGGTGCGGCCTTGCATGGCTGTATTATTCTTGTCGTGTATTATATGTGTAACGGGTATTTCCCCACCCAAGAGCATATGGTATATGTGTGCGGAGAACCTAATGTTACGAGGTGTGGTGCTTTACCGGTTAGGCTCACAGGGGGCCTAAGCCTCTGCCACAGGGAGCCTGGGGCACGTATAATACGTATAACACGTATAATAGTAATAGGAGTAACCTCGTACTCGGTGCAGCGCCTCCACCTGCGATGGCTCCCACCAGAGGGGGAGTGATCCTCGCAGGACAAAATATATATATATAAATATATATATATATATATATATATATATATATATATATAGTCAGATAAGGCAGTTGGCACTCCAATAGGTGCTGGTAAGCCACAGGTGCACGTCCCATATAGAGATATATATTTATATATATATATATATATATAGAGAGAGAGAGATCACACAACAGCATGTAAAACAACCAATAACTTTACTTGTGAGCATAGAAACGTACTTGCATATAATATCAACCGGTGTCCCTCCCTAGAGGAGACACTACTACGGCGTCTCGCAGGACGCTATCCCCCTTAGGCCTTGGCCATGTTTGGCGCTTGCTCGCTCTCGCTTGCTGCCGCTCGCTCTACCTGGAGCTTTTTGCTGTCCTTACAGAGGAGACAGCAAGCGCTTGGGAGGCGGGTATCACTGTGTGTGTTGGTAGCTGTCAGTGTGTGTGTCACTGGGGAACGTGTGTGTGTGTGTGTGTGTGTGTGTGTGTGTGTGTGTTATATAATATTTTAAAAATTAAAAAAAAAAGACATGTTGTGAGAATAAATTATTTATTAACATTGTGCAACTTTGATAAATATATTCACGCACACACACACGCGCACACGCGCACACACGCATACACACACACATGCACACACATATACATACACACACACACACACACGCGCACGCATACACATACACACACACACACACACACACGCACGCACACACACACGCACACACATATACATACACACACACACACATGCATACACACACACACACACACACACGCACGCACACACACATGCACACACATATACATACACATATACATACACACACACACACACACACACACACACAGGCACACACACAAAGGCACACACACACATGCATATACATACACACACATACACACACACACACACACACACACGAGACATGGATCGGGGTAGAAGGGGGACAGACCGTCAGGGGGCGGGCGCGTCACTGGCCGGGAGCGGGCCAGTGACATCACGGAGCTGGTTCGCCCTCATTGGGCGAACCGCTCACGTGACCGGCCTGTCTCGCCGGCAAGCGGGGGAATTTTAAATTCCCCCAAGACCTGCGCTTCCGCAAGCGCGCGGAAGCGCAGGTGAGCCCCTACTAAAGCCGCTCTAATTGCGGCTGTAGGGGCTCAGTGCTGAGCGGGAGCGCGCCTCAGCGCGCTTCCGCCAGCAAGCAGGTAACATGTCCGGGGCCTTACACCGGGTGATTCCACCCAGTGTCCAGTAAGCCCACACAATTGTCCTCCACCCTCAAGTGAGATGAATATGTTTATTATTTATTTATTTATAAAATATTTTACCAAGAAGTAATACATTGAGAGTTACCTCTCGTTTTCAAGTATGTCCTGGGCACAGAGTAAAACAAATAATACATGGTTACAAGTACAGTTACGTAAATGAATAAGGTATACATTATATACAAGACATTGCGTGCACAGTTAAAGAAAATATATATTATGAGCGTATGAAACAGTTACAGACCAGATTAAAGTGTGAGAGAGCCTTAGATTTGAAAGAACTTAAGCTGGTGGTGGATATGAGAGTCTCTGGTAGGTTGTTCCAGTTTTGGGGTGCACGGAAGGAGAAGGAGGAACGTCCGGATACTTTGTTGAGCCTTGGGACCATGAATAGTCTTTTGGAGTCTGATCTCAGGTGATAGGTGCTGCATGTGGTAGGGGTGAGGAGCTTGTTCAGGTAGCTGGGTAGCTTGCCCAGAAAGTATTTGAGGGTGAGACAGGAAAGGTGAACTTTGTGCCTAGACTCTAGTGATGACCAATCTAGTTCTTTGAGCATTTCGCAGTGATGTGTGTTGTAGTTGCATTGGAGAACTAAAACGACAAATTGAATTGTAGAGGGTGTCAAGTTTGCTAAGGTGGGTTTGAGGAGTCGAGCCATATACTATGTCTCCATAGTCAATAATTGGCATTAGCATCTGCTGTGCAATACGCTTTCTGACCAGGAGACTTAGGGAGGATTTGTTCCTGTAAAGTACCCCTAGTTTGGCATAGGTCTTGGTTGTCAGGGTATCAATGTGCATCCCGAATGTTAAGTGGGAGTCAAACCATAAGCCCAGGTATTTAAAACTAGTGACGGGTTAGGGTGGTGTTAGCGTTGGTTCTAATCAGGAGCTCAGTCACTGGAAGCTTTACAAATTTAGTCTTGGTCCTAAATAGCATTGTTACAGTCTTGTCAGTGTTTAAAAACAGTTTGTTTTGGGAAATCCAGTTTTCGAGTCAATATGTGTGACTGCGCAGCCACTATGTCAGATAATAATAATATAGGATCGTTGGTGCACTTGATGAGGGTTACCTGCCGAGCACTCCTGTGCCCGGGCCTGCCAAGGAGCTTCACAAAGGATCCGGAGGCTGACGAACACAGAAACTACCGTCCGGGCCGATCCCACCCGGGTGGCTGCTGCAGCCGCAGCGGAGGTCTGAGCCCAAACCTCTGGATGGAACACAGCGTCCGCTGTGTCCCTAACTTTCTCTGGATACTGATAAGGGGCAGGGTCCCTAACCTGGGGCCTGTCCCTACAACACTCAGCTACTATGACTCAGGGCTATCTGGGACCTAGGGGGCTGCTGGCCTAGTGCTGGGAGTCACTGACTCCTGCACCCTACCTCCTTCCCCTAGCTGCTCCGGTCACCAACTGCCAAACGTGCTGCAAGCCCGCGAAATGTATCCAATTCTCCCTTGCAGGGAGATGCTGTAGCCCTATTGGCTCCCTGGGGTCATGTGGGGTGCGCAGAGGCTCATGGGATATGTAGTCCCTGCTTAGAGCCCTCTCCTGGTAGGCTGGTGTCTCACGCGCTTCGCATGCGCAAACTTCCCTGCTGGCCACCGCACCGCGATCTGCACTGCGCACGCGCGAACAGCAAGAAGATGGCGGTGCCCTCGCCGCCCTGCTTTGGGAGCGCTGGGAGCCCTGCAATGCGATCGCGTCCCAAGGTGAGGGGGGGCTTGACAGGCAAGGGGGACCTGGCTACATATGTGTTCAGTAAATACTGTTCAATATACCTGCATGTAATTACTGTGTATATTGGTTCCGGTGAGGGGCTCCTCCCACTACGCTGGGATCCCTTGCCGGTGGAGGCGTTGCACCAAGACGAACAAGTGATACCCCAGCCTTCCAGTGTTGGAGACTCAGACCTTCTGGTAGTCAAACAGGTGACAGCAGCATTGGCAGTTCCCTTAGTTACGGGGAAAGTGGGCTACATATAAACCATTTCCTGACATTTGCTATGAACATCTGGCTATGCTTGTCCTCATCACGTGAGGTCCTTCTAAGCCACGCCCCCATCAGTGACACTCATGGTCTCTTCCCCTTTAACATTAACCCCTCTGCTGCGCGTTGTTATTATTACTCTGATTGGCTACTGCTGGTCACGTGATCGCTCTAGACCGGAAGTAATCCCTTCTCAGCCGGGCAGAGAGCAGCAGCCAGCACCGTCTCCCACACATGCAGCAGCTGGGAGGGGCCGGGAGAGTCAGGCAGGATCCCCCCTCTGCGGTGAGTGTCCGCGCGCGCCGCCTATATAGCTGCCCCGCCCCCTTTCAGCAGGGACTTAGGCGGGGGCTCAAACACGCCCCCTGAGCCTCTCCTGCTCTAACCAATGAGCGAGCCCCGCTGCTGCAGGGGAAGAACCCCCACACATTGTAACTCAGGGAACCTCCTTTACCGGAGCGCGCGCCTGTATCACGTGATCAGGGCCACTGCTGCTAACAACACGGGGATTGTGGGTAACGGGTGACGCAGATTCGGACACGCCCCTTTATCCCCGGTCCCCCAGCTCCTAATAATGACAGATACAGTACAAGAGGTTAGATAACACACAGAGGGGGGAGTGCTGGGGTCTGCTGCCAAATCCTGGTCTGGTTACCTTAGCACAAGGCTCATAAACCCAGCACCAGAGATCAATGTACTGGGGGGACACAAGTAAATGGTACCTCAAAAACCCCAGCAATGTGCTCCCAGTAATGGGGGCTGGTGGTGCTCTGGGACAGAATAATATGATAACAAGAAATAAAGTTGTCCCCTAAGGAGCACTCGGAATATTAAAAAAAATAAGTTTATTAAACACATAGATAAAGAGACGTAAACTAAAAACAAACACAGGACCCCAAAAGTACTCTCTGACCCAGGGTAATAACTATGCAAAGATATAAGGATAGTGGCAAATGCAGTAAGCACAGATGACACAGGGAGCAGAAGCTCACTGTGTAATCACGCCCGGCCGGTCATATAAATATATACAGGTGAGTACCCCTGTGCACAGATATGGCTTACATGAAGCAGATGACACGGGTAATCACCATAGAAAACAGCCTCACTGCATATATAGTGACAACACTATACATGTACTACTCAGAAGTGACCCACTTAACCAGAGCTTCATACATGGGGATCAATAGCCTGCATAACTATTCCTATAGATCAGGCATATTTACCCCGACTTACTCTCCACTTGCTCAGGACCCTGCCCGTTCGGCCCGGTTTGGACTATGGGATAGTTGAAGTTGCGCATGCGCAAACCGGTCTCCCAGGCAACCATGACGCTAACTCACTATTGCGCGCTGCTTGGTCTATGACTCAGCTGATTGGAATATGCATTAATGATGAGACTCACCTGCATTTTCGTGCGTTTTTTAATTGATTGATTGGTGGGTGTGTCTGGCACTTGGGATAGGGTATATAAGGTTCTCACTGTCTATGGATAACTTTGGTTGCTGTCACCTACACTACTTTAATAGTTTACTGGGCAGCTAATGCCAAATCTATATTCTCCAGATTATTACTCTGTGACAATTACCATCACTTATTGTCTTTCCAAATCCTTGCAAAACCTCCCGAAACTACTGAAGAAACAGAAATAGTCATTTAATTTATCCCCATAACAGCTTGTCAAATTATTTCCCCAATACCCCCTCAGGAGAAGAGTTACCCGTCTCACATGTTTTCTCTTACTGTGTTTCTATGGCTGTTTGTGTTCTGTATCCCCCCTCCCCCCACACCCTTTATTTGCCTCCCAGGTACAGATCTGCAGATGGTTATTTTTCCTTATCCACTTTGCCTCCTCTGTTTACCAAACACTAGATTCCGTAAAGTGCAATAGCCTCAGTTGCACTTTAGCAGCCACGTAGCGCGCGGCTGTTATAGATGGCTGAGGTCAGCCAGCCCTTCTATACAAGGGGCGCGCACGGCAGGGAGCGGGGAGCCGACAGACAGCGGTGAAGACAGTGGGAAGGATGATTTTGTGCCGCTACCGGCGCTCGTGTGTGTGTGTGTGTGTGTGTGTGTGTGTGTGTGTGTGTCAATGAGTGCATAAATATAAAAAAAACTATATATTAAACTTTTTTTTTTCTTTAAAAAATCTTATTTAGGACTTTCTTCGCTCACACAACCCATGCACACACATATACACACACACACACACACACACAGAACCTGTAGCTCCCGGCTCTATAACAGGAAAAAGCATGCAGCACGTGCACAAGCGTTCGCACAGGCACGCGCGTGCGCATGGCCGCATGCAGTATAGAACGGGCCTTACACAGCCTGTTCAAACAATGTTCAGACAAATAGGACTGAGGAGACAATAGGAAAAAGGATGGAAGTAAAACTTCATGTGCGCTCTCACCTTTTTATTCTCCTGCTTTAATAACATGATGCCCTCCTCTAAATCAGAGACACCAAGGCCATGCTGCCTTCCTCAGAGGTGGGCTTGGCATGATACCTTCTCGTACTGACTCCTTTTAACCTTTAAACAGCATTTCTGCATTTGATCATATATGTTCATGACCCTGCACTTGAGCATAATGTTACACTTTTTTTTACAGGGGCTGGTTCCGCTTTTTTAGTTTTCTTATTCAAGCCCAAACCGACATTGTTACTTCATTAGACTGTGGCTCAAGGCTTTTTCTAGAGTCCAGTTTCCAAATCAGTCCAGGGCCTGTTATACGCTCAGGTTGCTAATGGAACACGTTCCTGCTACATCACCTTGTTACATCAACCCCACTTTCGGTTTCTGTTTAGTTCCACCGGATGAAAACTCACCTTTGTAGCACTTGTCATCTTGTCATGGACTTTTTAATTACAACAGTATTTTTTTTTAAGTGATAAAGTAGTCACTGTTGTGGCCTGTGGCTCCCATTCCTTTCAAACTGTGGGTATATACAAGTGAGCCATCGTATATACATTACTCTCCACTAACTTCTGTTCACCTCAAAAACTGTAGAGAAGAAAGAAAAGTCAAGTCACATTATTAACAACTTGTATCTTTTTTTCAGCTCTTCCTTTATAAAATAGACATTACTTTGAGACCTCACTAACTGTCCCAATTTTAGGTTTGTAAATTGTGCGAGAAACGAGGAAGAACAGAACCTTGTGGCGTTGCAGGACCCCAGGAAAATCTACTACAGAACCTGCACAGACCTCCCCCCACACACAGAGCTCCTGGTCTGGTATGAAAGTGAATATGGGAAAGAGCTTGGTATCAAGTGGGGTACGCTGTGGAAAAGTAACGCGCCAGCACCAGGTAATCAGGAATATGTGTCTTGTGTGATTTTTACATCTCTATGGTCTTATTACTGATGTTAAATTGCAAATATTGATAGGTCTGCATACACCATTACAGGAACTAGAACTTAATATCACTAAATCTGATTTGAGAGAAAGGGCCGGAAACGTCAAGCTGCGGAAACCAAAAATGCAGTATTGCCGCCCATAAGAAAGTGCATTATTATTATCATGCAATGAATCGGCGTTGCTGAACCAATAATTAAGCACTTTTTATCGGGCCCGTTATAAGCATCGGATCTGACTCAAAGCAGGCATAATACTGCATTTTCAAGTAAAAACTGCCATACATCAAGTTCTGATATTTATCGGAACAGGATGAACGGCAAAAATACCGCAAAAAAATTGTCACCTCCACCAGCCTCCTGGGCACCGGAGCGACAGCGGGCCTCTGCACGGAGTGAAGACCCGGACGGAAGCAACGACCAAGGAAGAAGAGAGCCCTCAGCACGCCTGAAGTCATCCAGACGCTGAAGGGACAGAGAAGCGCCGTCGCCCTACTCACCTGCTCACTGCCGAGTCGAACTGCTCATCTCCGCTGAAGTATCGCGAGACATGCGGGAAGAACAGCCTTCGGATCCGGAGAGGAATCCCAGCGACTGCAGAACCTGAGGGCCGACTGGAAAGCATCAAGGAGAGATCTTTGCATGCAGTTATCGACCCCCCAACAAGCCTAAGTCCGGTCCAAAATAAAGTTAAAGTTAAAAAGTTCCTCGAGTTTTTGTTACCCTTCGGGGTGCTGTTGCAGCGGCCAGGAGGCCCTGGTGGTTGGAGGAGCCTGGGACTCGCTTATCACGGAGAGGGGGGGAGGGGGAGAGACAACAAAGCGGAATCAGCCGAACTGTGAGTATTTCTTACCCCCCCGCTGCCCCCCCCTCCAAGAGAACCTGGAAGCCACCCCAAAATAGGCAATGGGACCCACCCTCCAAACGGACCTGGGGTATGGTTAGGACTGAATCATAAAGCACCCAGAGGCCCCACCGTTGCGGGCCTATGCGTACACAGGGTTGACAAGCAAGGTCGCCCCCCCCCCCGTCCCACCCCCCCTGCCTTCTCCCCCCCCCCCCGGCCATCACCCCCCCCCCCTGCCACCTCCCATTTCCACCCCCTCCTCTCCTGACCATCCCCTAGCCCCCCCCCGTCCCCCTGTTTGCCTCGTCCCCCCCCCGCCACCCCCCACACCCCCTCCCCAGCGGGATGACGGGGCAGTGTATGCCGGGCACCTGGGAGAGGGTGTCAGGTGTTTCGGACCGCTGTCTGCACTGATACCCAATAGTGTGGAATGGTAACACACATGTCTGATTGCTAACTTGGAATGTGATGAACGGGCTTTGAATTGTTGAATGGCCCCCCTGCCATCTCCCCCCCCTGCCATCTCCCCCCCCCTGCCATCACCCCTCCCCTGCCATCACCCCTCCCCCTGCCGCCTCCCCCTCCCACCCCTTCCTCTCCTGTCCATCCCCTGCCCCCCCCCCCCTGTTTACCTCGTCCCCCCCTGCCACCCCGTCCCCCCCCCACACCCCCTCACCAACGGGATATCAAGGCAGTATATACCGGGCACCTGAGAGAAAATGTCAAATGTTTCAAACCGCTGTCTGCACTGAAACCCAATAATGTGAAATAATAATATACATGTCTGATTGCTAACTTAAAATGTGATGAACAGGCTTTGAATTGTTAGATGGCTCCCCCCCTCCTTCCCCTCCCTCCCTCTCCAATCCCCTCCCCCCCTCCCTCCCTCTCCCCCCCTCCCCCCCCTCCCCACCCTCCCACCCCCTCCCCTCCCACCCCTTCCCCCCTCTCCCCCCTCCCTCTCCCCCGCCTCCCCCCCTCCCCGTCCTCCCCCCCCTCCCTCCCCTCCCCCCCTCCCCCCTTCCCCCCCTCTTCCCCCCTCCCCCCCTCCCTCCCCTCCCCCCTTCCCCCCCCTCTTCCCGCCCCCTCCCCCCCTTCCCCCCTTCCCTCCCTTCCCTCCCTCCCCCCCTCCCTCCCCCCATCCCCCTTCCCCCCCCCCTCCCTCCCCAAACTGCCATTTATTATCCTGTGTAATAGGGTGAAGGGCTATAAGGCCGGGGAAAAGTATAATCGCACCATAGGCTGATGACCCTCCCCTCCACCCCTTGCCCAAAGCCCTTAGCCCACATAGCCAACCTACCGACAGGGGGCACACCCCCTATCGGGCAGAAGGCGGGTGCATCCAAGACTGCCAAACCTAGAATATGTATGTGCACTATTCAGGAGCATGTTTGCTAACCGAAGGACAAGATACACACCCTGGAACACACTCCACCCCCTTCCTCCCCCCCCCTACATCTGAGAGAGGCACAACGCAAACATAAAGGAAAGCTCCCTACACCCCCCTTCTGCTTCACTCCCTACCCCTCCCTCCTCCCAATACCTAACCGGCCCCTCCCCACATCCACCCTCCCCCTCCACGCTTACCCTTCCCACCCAATTAGTCTCTTCCCCTCTTATACTCCTCCTCCATCCCACACCCTTCTACAAACTCTACCTAACCACCCACGACAAAAGCGACCACGCCTCCCCTCCTAGTGTACCTCTGGAAGGGTACAAACCATAAAATCCTCTAGAGTCTGCACCCCCCCCCCTCTTGCATCCCAGTTCGGGAGTCAACGGACCCCTCCCATTGGGCCCTAAGCCCAAACACCGGTTATACCACCGGTATTACTGCTAGAGGACTACTATTGGCCCTCTTTTCACACTATCTCCTCCTGCCGACCCTGTCCTGGCAGGTTTCTACCCTATTCCCCCCTACCCCCCCCCCCCCCAGCCCCCTGGAGCGCCACTCAGGTCCACCCAAATATAAACCCCTCAATACGCGAAGGGAATATGGTCCGACAAAGGATCCGAAAAATTCTCCCTAGTGGGAAGGGAGTTGCTCTAGAAGGAACCAAACCCCAAACCAATGGCTAGCCAAATTCCAATAAATTTAATCTCACTAAACGTAAGAGGCCTAAATAACAATAAAAAAAGGAGGCTAGCTCTACAAGAGATGAAAAGATTAAAAGGCGACATTGTATTTCTACAGGAGACCCACTTCGCATCGCACGAGCTGCCCAAATTGTTCAGCAAGGCTTTCCCCACGGGCTACTTCTCATCGTTCGGTAGCAAAAAGAGAGGAGTGGCAATTCTATTCCGTCAGGGAACGCCATTCAATCACATTAAAACAATCACAGATCCAGAGGGTAGATTCCTTATAGTTTATGGGTCGCTGGCAGGTTCACCTATCGTGCTGGTCAATGTGTACACACCCAATGAGAACCAGATAGAATTTCTGAGGGCTCTTCTGGACAAGATTGACCCGACCTACTTGTCCTCAATGGTAGTAGGAGGGGACTTTAACATGGCCCTGAACCCACTAGAGGACAAGTCAAGCCTATTAAATAGATCGCATGCAAAGGCCTCCCAAAGAATAGGGAAAAAATTCAAAGAAATCATGGGAGAGTACTCTTTGTTGGATATTTGGAGAACACAACATCGGGGCCAGAGAGATTACACTTTTTTCTCCCCTCCACACCAGACCTACTCTCGAATAGACTATCTCTTCGCCACTAAAACCATTTTTGAAGCGTCAACAAGCTCAGATATAGGTCCCATCACATGGTCAGACCATGCCCCAATCATAGTTACCCTTGACACCCCATTCATAAAGACAAATTCGTTCAATTGGAAACTTAACGACTCACTATTAAACTACCCCGAAATTGAGAGAGAAATAAAATCAGCACTTAAAGAATACTTTGCCCATAATACAGAGTCGGTCTCATCACCAGCAATCCTGTGGGAAGCCCATAAGGCAACGATTAGAGGAGCCATTATCTCCATCGCGTCCCACAGGAAAAAAAACAAAACAAAGGCTATTAGAGACCTGACGGATAAAATCCTAAAACTAGAGCGCCAACATAAAATTAACCCCTCCAGAAAAATATATAAAACACTAACATCCGTCAGAGAGGAGCTCAACCAATTACAGATAGAAGACGTAGAAAAGTCACTGCGATGGACCAGTCAAAAATATTATGATAAGGGGAACAAAGCAGATAGACTATTGGCTAACAAATTAAGAGGTGTACAGAAGAGATCTCAAATTACAGCTATCAAGAGTAGGTCTGGTGAAATCTTATATAGTGATAAGAAAATCGCAGAGGAGTTTACAGCATTTTACAAAGAGCTCTATAACTTAAAAACCCAGGGCAATAAAGTTCCGGAAACAAATTCCAGAATTATCAATGACTACCTTTCTAAGTGTCACCTCCCCAGTCTCACGGATGAAGAACAACAAAAACTGAACGCAAGAATAACGAAAATAGAGCTCACGGAAGCGGTAAAAGCGTCAAAGATCTCTAAAACTCCTGGTCCCGATGGCTTCTCCAATACCTATTACAAACAGTTCCTCCCGATCCTGTCAACACACCTCCTCAACCTATTCAATTCCTTCATGGAGGGCTCACCAATCCCGCCCTCCATGACCAATGCTAGTTTAGCCATGATCCATAAGGACGGTAGAGACCCACAACATTGTGGAAGCTACCGACCTATATCGCTACTAAACAATGATCTGAAACTGTACAGTAAGATCCTCGCCAATCGGTTGAACCCAATCTTACCTAGACTGATCAACATTGACCAGGTTGGATTTGTTAAGAATCGTCAGGCCTCTGACAACACACGAAAAATTATAAACATAATAGAACATGTCCGAATATCAGGTTCCAAAGCAATATTGTTAAGTCTTGATGCAGAGAAGGCGTTCGACAGAATTGACTGGCTCTTTCTAGATAACACAATGAAAAAATTCGGCTTCAATGGCACATATCTAGAGGGTGTAAGGGCACTCTACCGCAGCCCCACGGCGACGGTCAAACTCCCGGGCGCTCCGGCAAAGGCCTTCGAGATAAGGAATGGCACGAGACAGGGTTGCCCCCTTTCCCCTCTTCTCTTCGCCTTGACGATAGAGCCTTTGGCGGCGAGAATAAGGGACAACGCAAGCATTCAAGGCATAGCTATAGGGGACACTAATTACAAAATCTCGTTGTTTGCGGACGATGTCATTCTCACGCTGTCCCACCCTCATACCTCCCTACCCAACCTGCAAAAAGAATTATCCGACTTCGGAGAGATATCGGGCTATAAAATTAATAGCGACAAGTCTGAAGCCCTGAATCTAAATCTCGAAGACTCGGAGGTCCAATTATTGAAATCAAATTTCAATTACAGATGGTGCCCTTCATACATTAAATATTTGGGAGTTAATGTATCAAGGGACTACCGCTCCCTATATCAATGCAATTACCCCCCCTTATTTGACAAAATCAGAAAAGACTTGGATAAATGGGAGGAATACCAAATTTCCTGGATCGGAAGGATGATCTCAGTTAAGATGAATGTACTCCCAAGGTTACTATACTATTTTCAGACACTTCCGATCAGGGTTCCTGGAACAGAATTGAAAGATCTCCAGAGCAGAATATTCAAATTTATTTGGCACAGTAAAAAACCTAGAGTCGCAAAATCAGTACTAACAGCACCAAAGAATGGGGGGGGGTATGGGGGTGCCGGACATCGCTCGATACTACCAGGCAGCCCAATTAAAAGCAGTGGTCGAGTGGAACTCGGACCCAGACCAGCTATGCTGGCTAAAGATTGAGTCCCAGTATGCCAGGGCGCCTTCTCTGCAAGCAAGTCTATGGGCTACGGGCAGACCTGAAAAGGGGCTAAGCAAATTTGAACTAAGGACAATGGGCCACACAATGGAGATTTGGCAAAAAGCTAAGAACAAATTTAAACTCTCGAACGCAGCCTCACAACTCACCCCACTATA
This sequence comes from Ascaphus truei, assembly GCF_040206685.1. Taxonomy (NCBI): domain Eukaryota; kingdom Metazoa; phylum Chordata; class Amphibia; order Anura; family Ascaphidae; genus Ascaphus; species Ascaphus truei. The sequence continues at coordinate 40,110,277 of NC_134497.1, forward strand.
TAATAACCCAGAATTCCCCCCAGGCTGTGAGACCAAGCAGTTTGAGCAGTATGCGAGGGTAGGAATTGAGATAGTCTATGATCTGTTATGTGACAAGAAACCTTTAACTTTCCAAGAACTGCGGAATAAATTTAAAGCCCCAACCCTAGATACATTTAAATTCCTTCAGATCAGACATTTCCTACAAAAGCTGTCCCCCACACTAGAATTCCCTCCCTTAACACAATTTGAAAGATTGTGTCAGGAAAACGAGCACCAAAAAGGTCTAATCTCTCAAATCTACGGGATACTAGATAGACATGCAAGTCCTGACACACACGATTATATGCACAAGTGGGCAGCGGAGTTAAATGTAGACATTGACAGCGAAGACTGGGAGGAGATATGGGAAGCGGCATCAGGAACCTCAGTGTGCACCAGCATTAAAGAAAACATCTACAAGATAATGTTTCACTGGTACTTAACACCAGTGAGACTGCGGCAAATCTACCCTCTGGTATCCGATCTATGCTGGAGAGGCTGTGGACATAGGGGGGACATGGCTCACATATGGTGGCACTGCCCAAAAATTCAGAAATATTGGCTCTCAATTCAAAACCTAATTAAAATGGTCACTGACCTTGCAGTCCCTATGGACCCACTGACGTTCATACTGGGCAGGCCAATGGATGAAATTGACCACCCAGTATGGAAATTAATCTCCTTTGTTCTGACAGCAGCGCGGTGCTCGGTGGCACTCTCCTGGAAGAAAAATTCCCCACCCAAGATACAAATGGTAAAAAAAAGATTAAATGAGGTAATGTTAATGGAAAAACTGACGGCATTCCTTAACCACTCAACAGAGCGGTTCTACCGCATATGGGAGCCCTGGCTGACCCACTAAACCGTAAAAGACAACAGCCCCCTCCTTTGCCCAGTAACCGGACGAGACGCTTGGACCAAGTAACAAGAGGGCGACTCCAGGGGAAGGGAAACCTATCACTCCCCCCTTCCTCCCCCCCCCCTTCCCTCCACTCTCTCCCACTCTTTTCTCTCTTTCGGGAGTCTAATCACAGGGTCCACTGAAGGACCGGACGGTCGGCCACCCCCATGGGTGGGTAATCAGGGACCCCTGCCACCCCTTCTCCCCCCCCTCTCTCGTCTTTCTACCCCCACTCTTATAAGGAAAAAAGGGAAAAACAACTGTTATGGTATTATGTTATGCACATCTGACAATGCGTGTAAACTGATGTTTCAATACCTAATAAAAATGTTTGGAAAAAAAAAAAAAAAATTGTCACCTACTCCAGGCTGGCGTTAGCCCTGTCTTTCCTATGTATAAAATGCCCAATATACTGCCCATTATATACATAGATGACAAAAACAAAAGAAAAAACAGCACAAAACCTCATAGTGTAATATGTAAATATATATTGTGATATAATAATCAGCAGATGAGTATCGCACGTACATCAGTTAGAGTGTATATATAGACATGACATTTAACCACATCAGCAACTCTTCTGCACCAGATCGCATCAATTCAGGCCAAATGAAGAAACGGAAATCCTTATCTCCCAGGCGGCTGTCTTTGCTATCTCTTAGTCCCGGTCGTTGCACGTCTGTTACGCTGTGCTCACCACGGACAAGGAGGGACTCAGAAACTGAGGTGAGATGGGTAACAACTGCACCCACAGCTACGGAGACACACCTGGAAAGTGGAAAATAGGTGTCTGGAACCGTCTGGGAGTATAAGATAAAGTAAGATACTCGCCAGACGAGAAGGGAGGTTCCAGAAGATAGTTGGTACCGAGAGCCTGGGGTCCAGAGCCGGGAGGTAGGTCGGAATCCGCAAGCCGAGGTAAAGGGGTTTGGGGAGTTCAGGAGGTCAGGATACAAGCCAAGGGTCGAAGTCCAGAGCGGGTCCACAGCCAAGCCGGTTCGGTACACAAGGGATCACTAGGAAGACAAAGAGACAAGAACTGAGGCAGGCACGACCGTGGGTAACACAGGTCATACAAAGCTATGCTCAGCCAAAGAATGAATGGCTGAGCAAGGTATAAATAGGAGGAAGGACCAATAGGGAGAGCGGGAGTAACGAGGGAGCGGCCCCAGGGAAGAACAGGGATAGGTGGAAATAATGCCCCAGCTGATTTGCTTGACGTGCGGCTTGTGAGCGGTGCACGCGTCAGGCGCGTGCCCCGCGCGGGGGAGATGCGCGCGGCCTGAGCTGGGGCCGGGAGTCCCTCTCGCGGGAGGAGAGAAAGGTGCGCGAACGTGCACGCGCATGCGCGGTTCTAGTGGCAGCCGCGTGAAACAGGGAAGAGGAAGGAGAGGCCCGCTCGCGGCGGAGATCCTGTGGAGCAGGAGCCGGAGGGCGGCGGGTGAGTTGTGGCCTGGGAGGAACCCTCTTGGGGAGAGGTGTTCCTCGGGGTCTTACAACATCCAGTTGAGTTGAGGAATAATACTTCCACCGGTGTAGTAGAACGCTGGTTACTCACTGGATCCGCGTGTCAAACTCTCGGGAGACTTCTGATGATGTCACATGGACTCCGTCGCGTCTCTAGCGGTGCTTGCTGATTTGAATGTTCACATAGACTCACCACACATCCTTCCTACGCGTTTCGTAAATGAATTACTTCATCATTCCCTGACGAAGTAATTAATTTTTGAAACGCGTAGGAAGGAGGCGCGTTCCAGCGCATATCCAGATTTAATTGTGAACTTATTGACACACCATGTGTGGTGAGTCTATGTGGACATTCTAACCAGCAAGCACCGCCAGAGACGCGACGGAGTCCATGTGACGTCATCAGAAGTCTCCCAAGAGTCCAGTGAGTAACCGGTGTTCTACTACACCGGTGGAAGTATTATCACTCAACTGGACGTGCAACAACCGGGACTGAGAGATAAGGATTTCCGTTTCTTCATTTGGCCTGAATTGATGCAATCTGGTGCAGAAGAGTTGCTGATGTGGTAACATGTCATGTCTATATATATTCTAATTGATGTACGTGCGATACTCACCTGCTGATTAGTATATCACAATATATATTTACATATTGAACTGAGGTTTTGCGCTGTTTTTTATTTTGTTTTTGTTTTATGGTTTGATGAGCCATCCAGTGAAAGCAGCTGCAGCCTCTTACTATTTCACTTGCAAGAAACAGGTTTATTTTATACTTGTTGGTATTTATACACAGCAATCTATGTTATGTAATAATTCACTTTAGTTGTTTTTCACTATATTAATAATAATTGGTAACTATACTAATCTATGTAATTTCACATCACTATCTAGAGCGCGGTTTATATGTTCACCTTTTTTATTATTATATACATAGGCAAGATAAGCTAAACCAACATGGAATAGATGATAAAGTTATTAAAATACATTACAGTACATATTAACCCCGTAGTAGTCCACGGGTCAACTAGTCATCGGTTTCCTGACTAGCTGACCACAAAGGGGATAATATAAACACTACACTACCTACCCCCTTTGCCATCTTAGTGGCTGGTAAAACATGGTTAGTTCTTGGTTTGTCCCGCAGGCATAAACAAAACACTACGGCTCAGATACATCAAATTCTGTTCAAGTGGAGTTATCGCACCCGGGGAAATAATAAACTAACGGGTGTTATTACTGCAATTTTAAGGTGGTATATATCAAGATTGTGGAAATAATTTACTGGGTTCGATATTTGGGCCAATCTAGCGATATGAGAATGAATGCGACCATTAATAATGTTACATACCGCATTGGCTTAATACTTCTATCATAGGCTTCTGTAATGTCTGTTATTACAGAAACCTATGATCAAAATAACATTAACCTGTTTCATGCCTGTGGTTACCAAGGTATACCACAGGCACCAAACAGGTTAATACTTGATTTAAATGAAAACATCACCTAACCAGTTTAACCCTGTTAGTGGCCAGTGAAGCATTGCCATTCTAGTCACTAAGGTAATTAAGGGGTTAACCTCTCTCACCACTACCCCTACGAGAAGCCTAACCACCCTCCCTGGGGCAACTACCGCAACCACCCACGTCCCCTACCTCCGCTCCTTTCTAGAATAATGCCCAATATTCCTGTTAGACAAATGTGGTTTTAAACATTAACAAAAATATATACACGTTTAAAACAAAACAGAAAAATGAAAATACATTTTACACATAAAACCATTGATTATCACCGTGGATAACTAGGCCCTCTCAATGGCGGGAACAGATATCCACATTGGCGATAAATTGTAACCCAGTAATAAATAAATATATTATTTTTACCCCCCTTCATTACCTCAGTGGCTAACCGCTAAGATAATGAAGGGAGTTGGTGGATGTACCATGTGATGAATGCCCTTTTTTGGGTGCTGGGATGTCACCTTAAAGGGAGGGAATCACATTCCATGATTGTGCATCTTTTTTGTGTATGAATTGTCCCCACCACCAGTGTGTGTGTGTCATATATATATATATATATATATATATATATATATATATATATATTCGACAAACCCAGTGGCGACCCGAAATTGGCAGCTTGCGATTGGCCCAAGCAGCGCACGTGCTGCTGTTTAATTTCCCCTGCTCGGCTGAAGGAGGAAAGAAAAAAAAGCCGGAGGCGGGGCAGTCTCCCGGCTGGAACATGAACACTCCTCCGGCTTTTTTTTTTCTCTGAGCAGAGCTTTCCCTCCTCCCCCATCGCACCCGTAACGTCCTCAGTCATGGCAGCCAGAGCACACCTCCGCTCGTGTGCTTGTCGCGCACATCCATTTCGGGAGCTCCCCCTCTTTTGATTGACTGGCGGCCTGCGGTGTACGGAGGGGGTGAGCATCCCTGGCAGTGGTGTTGATAGCACTCGGGGTGGGGGGGGTTGCATCACATTATGGCGACGCAGGTGGAAGTGCTGCTGCCTTTGCTGCAAAGGAGGACTAGGGGAGAGAGGAGAGCAACGGACAGGTAATTACAATGGGGACCGGGGGAGATCAAACCCTCAGTACCTGTCTCATGTGCGACATCCTTTGTCTTGTGTATGAGAGTGTATCTAATGAGTGAATACAGACAGTCACCCACCCAGTCAGTCACCCACCCACTCAGTCACTGTCAGTCAGTCACAGCCACCCAAGTGTCAGTAAAAGCCAGCCACCCAAGTGTCAGTCACAGCAACCTGCCTTTCACCAGGATCTCCCAGCACACAGTGCTTCCACTGCAGCAAGAGATTCTGGGAAATATTTCTGTTATATATAGTGGGATATTAATATATCATAGTGTTTAATAAAATGCAATGTTTGTATCTGGGAGAATCAGTAACACAAGTACAGACTCCTTGTTCCCTACAAAAAATATATGATATTGGTATAGCTTAATTATGTCTGAATAACATAAGTGATGTCAAATACAATAATTGGTCATTTGGTTCCTGATTTAACAATGGAGATTTAGCAGAAAGTTGGGTCATCCTATAACTATTAGAGACCTGGTACATGGTGCGGTAACGGGAACACCTGGTGACTGATATGTGAGCTTCTAATGAGACACGTATTCTATTCATTGTACAAATAGTTTTAATTATACCTTCAAAACTGAAACTATCTACTTGCTATCTATCAAAGGATTTGAAAATATTTCTGCCACTTTAATTGGTGTTTTGCAGCTAGTGCGATTTCTTTTTAAATCGTTAAATATTATGATCCACGTTAAATGTATGATCCACTATATCTACTCTCTCGGCCCTCATGCTGCACATATTGTGCTAAACCCTTCATTTTTACAATGTACAGCTACAGTTTACTTTCATCCTGAACTTTTTGTGATAGGCCAACTTACCTCTCCTTCATGGCCTTTTGTAAGACAAGTTGTGTAACAGTGACTTTTTTGTCTCGTCTAGTACAAAGACAATCACCAATAATCCACCCATGCCAGCACTGCAAGGTTGCTTTTAGAAGTCAGGATTACCTCCTCAAACATCTGAAGTTCAAACACCCAAATGAGTATATGGAAAACATGAAGACAGAAAAATCTTTCAACATTCCAATAAATATGACAGAAAATTCATCTTTCAACCAGTCAAGGCAATTAATAAACAATGTAACTGCTTCTCATTCCAAAATATATATATTGGCAGCTGCCACAGGAAAAGATCTTGAAGAAAGTGGGAAGAGTCTGGCTTGGTTATCAGTCCAGAACCTACAGAAGAAGACACAGACCGGGGAGAGACCGCATGTATGTGGGGAATGTGGAAAGGGATTTAGTGATTTATCCAGCCTGGACACACACACGAGCACACACACAGGGGAGAGACCACATGTATGTGAGGAATGTGGGAAGGGATTTAGTCAGTTATTCCACCTGATCAGACACAAGAGGACACACACAGGGGAGAAACCGCATGCATGTGAGGAATGTGGGAAGGGATTTAGTCAGTTATCCCACCTGATCAGACACAAGAGGATACACACAGGGGAGAAACCGCATGTATGTGGGGAATGTGGGAAGCGATTTAGTCAGTTATCCACCCTGAATGCACACATGAGGACACACACAGGGGAGAGACCGCATGTATGTGGGGAATGTGGGAAGGGATTTGGTGATTTATCCCACCTGAACACACACACGAGGACACACACAGGGGACAGACCGTATGTATGTGGGGAATGTGGAAAGGGATTTAGTGACATATCCAGCCTACACAAACACAAAAGGACACACACAGGGGAGAGACCGCATGTATGTGGGGAATGTGGGATGGGATTTAGTGTGTCATCCAACCTGAACACACACAAGAGGACACACACAGGGGAGAGACCGCATGTATGTGGGGAATGTGGAAAAGGATTTAGTCAGTTATCCAGCCTGAACAGACACAAGAAGGGACACACAGGGGAGAGACCGCATGTATGGAATGTGGGAAGAGATTTAGTGATTTATCCAGCCTGAAGAAATATAAGAGGACACACACAGGGGAGAGACCTATCTCTAAAGCCAGGCATGTTTAGGGATAATCTGCGACTAAGACACTCACATATAAGTGCACACATGTATCTGTGTTACGCTAAATCACAATGAAAAGTGACTAGTTTATGGTGTATAAAACCAGCATTTTAAAAGGATAAAAATGTCATAACTTTTTAAATACAGGTTTTTTGTATCATTCTTATTATAGTTTTATTTAAAAAAAAATGTTCTTAATGTTTTATTTTTCCATGCTGTTTGTTCTAATAAAATTTGCTTCCCCATTATGCTGAAGTGGTCTGTAGGCAACAAGGAAAGAGCAAAAACGGAGCACTACCCATGCATGATGAACAGAGAGGTGCGTGTCCTAAAAGTAGTAAAATGCACAATGTATTGAATCATGGAGCAAAGGCTAAGAGCCCAAACCAACATGTTTCAAGCCCAGAGGCTCTTGATCAAGGTAAAAAAGAGACAGTATTTACCGGAGTGTATTTGTACCCTCTAGACGTGCTGATGCTACCAACCCCATGCCGACCGGGTGATCCACTGACACACAACGCGTGATGTCAGAGCGTGTACATTTGAACAACAAACTTTTAACACTAACACTCTGGTAGTACACACACAAAAGCATATACATATACGTAAACGTTCCCATAGGAATAGAACGTTTAGTACCAGAGATAAACAATGTTGTAGTATATAATTCCTAAAACCAATAACCATATATTATGTGCATATCTCCCAGTGTCAAAAGTTGACTGAGCCAGTCCCAACCCTATGACACTTGGGTCCACACACAAAGCAAACTACAAAAGAAAAAGTTAAAACTTAAAAAAAAACCAATATATTTACATTAATATTAACTAATAATATTGCACAAGTTCATTATTAATTATAAAGTATCATAAATGAGTTATGTTGTATTATCAAATAATCAAAAGTATATGAAAAATAATACCCATACATAAATGAGTAATATACTTTATATATACAGTAAATAAACAACAACGAACACAGTATAAAACACAACTTATATTTTTTTTTTTAACTTGAAATTTTTATTGGTATAAAGTACAGGAACAGTTGATATCACAGCAGGTACATATACAAATAAAGTGAATTATAAATGCGAATTAATTTATATAATAATAAAAGAATGACAGTATATTGCGTTATGAATTTGTGGTAACAGTACAACACAAGACAGGACTAGACTAACCAAGACATCACCCGGCCCGCGGTAGATCGGCTACTTTCATATTCATAGCTTGAGTATAGCATGCTGCCGGGTGACAAGGGGGAGGAGAGGGTATTAGGGTGGGATGGGTGGGCCTGCCTATAGGTGCGGGAGGGACACTCCAGAAGATACAGTTATATTTGGGGCTTCTAGACAACATCCTGGGTAGGCAAGTTTCAGATTCTTTTCTGCCTGGGACTTCTCATGTCCTATTGTTCATGTTAACAGTGAGCTTTGTGTAGGGATGATGTTGGAACAGCCAAAGGAGAATGCATCTAGAGCTATCAATGCCATATTGTGGCACGCTCCACCCCGGGGATGTCTGTTTGGGCCAGCCAGGGTATCCAGATTTTCAGGTAATTGTTGCCAGTGTCATTGACCAAGCTTGTCAATTTCTCCATCTGGCAGACGTGCCAAATCCTGTTCCGAATCTTGGGGATGGAGGGGATCTCATTAAGTTTCCATACTGCTGCGATCTCGCACCGGGTCGCTAGGGCAAAGTGCCCGATTAATTTATTATTTGCTTTTGAGAGCCCTTCTAGTGGTCTGTTTAGGAGGAACAGCCACGGGTCGAGAGGAATTGAGAGGTCCAAGATCCTCTGGGTCCAATTTCGAATTTCTTCCCATAGGGGGGCGATCCGGGGACAAGACCACAGCATATGTAACAGGTCAGCCGACTCTCCGCACTGTCGAGGGCACAGCGGGGAGAGTCCTGGCACATACCTTGATTATTTTAATGGGGTGTGGTACCATCTCATTAGGACTTTATATGCATTCTCCTTTAGTGTGGTGCAGATTGAGCTTTTGGCCGCCGCTAGATAGATATCGCACCAGTCCTCATCTTCTAGGGATTCCCCAAGGTCAGATTCCCACTGAGATCTGTATCTCGGGTGTCCCTGTCCGTGGACAGCAGAACCCACCACTTCTCTGTATAACTGCGATGTGAGTCCCGAAGTGTCTGATTCTGCCAGACAGAGCTTTTCAAAATTGGTCAGCGCTGGATAAGGGGCTAGTTTATTATAAAATGCTCGGACCTGGAGGTACTTAAAAAATTCAGAATGGGGGATATGCTTTTCAGATCTGATTTGCTCAAATGATTTAATTTTGTTGCCACAGCCCTCCAAGTCTCTAAGGCGCGCATAGCCGGCCGTTTTCCAGCTAGAGGTACTACTGCACTGCAGACCAGGAGCAAAGTCGGGGTTCCCCCAAAGGGGGGACATCAGGGAGTTTTTGGTGGTGAGGGAGTGATTGTGTTTTGACGTGGTCCATATTGACAGCGAGTTGGTCACAGAGGAAAGCGGCATGGCACCTGTATGTGCTTTTTTGGGGCGCCAGATCAAGGATTGCAGCTCTATCGGGGCACTGCTTGCCCTTTCTATTTCCACCCATCTTTTCAATGCAGGGTTGGAATGCCATTGGACAATTTGGCTTAATTGCGCCGCTTTATAGTAGGACCACAGACAAGGTACCGCTAGGCCCCCTGCAGTGGAGGGTCTTTTCATGGTCAATTTGTTTACTCTCGGTTTTTTACCTCCCCATATAAATTTGGAGATATCAGACTGAAGCGAGAGTAGGTCTTTCAGTCTCAATGGCACTGGCAGTGTTTGGAGTAGGTATAGGATACGGGGGAGAAGATTCATTTTGATACTTTGTATCCTACCTATCCATGAGATTCTCTGGGAGGACCATTTTGAGATGTCAGCTTTTAGTGATCTGAGTAGGGGGGGGGTAGTTTGCCTTATAAATGTCTCTAACATCCTTAGTAATATGGACTCCCAAGTATTTAATCTTTTTCTGTTTCCAATTAAAATTGAAATTAAGCTTTCGTAGCTTTTCAACCTCTGTGGGGAGGCTGATGTTTAGAGCTTCTGATTTAGATTGATTGATTTTGAATCCAGATATTTTAGTGAATTTGTCTAGCAGATTAAATAGATTTGGCAGAGACGTGAGGGGTCGAGAAAGTAATAATAGAATGTCGTCAGCGGTTAGATCTGCTTTGTGGGATTGCGTGTCAATATTTACCCCAACTATATCAGGACAGCCACGGATCTGAGCTGCTAAGGGTTCCATACATAGGGCAAACAGGAGGGGGGATAACGGGCACCCCTGTCTCGTGCCACTTTTAATTTGGAATTGGGCAGATGGAAAGCCCTGGTGTAGGACCCTAGCAGTAGGGCCTGAGTAAAGAGCCATAACCGCTTCACTCACCCTTTCCCCAAAGCCAAACGCCCCGAGCGTCTCTTTTAAATACGGCCAGTCAATCCTGTCGAACGCTTTTTCGGCATCCAGACTTAACATCATAATTTGTGATTTTCCACTGTTAGCCAATTCCATCAGATCAATGATTCGTCGGGTATTATCCGCTGCTTGTCTACCTTTAATAAATCCGACTTGATCTGGATGTATCAGTCTGGGCAGGATCTGACTTAGTCTATTGGTCAGCAGTTTGGCGTAAATTTTAATGTCAGTATTAATCAGGGAGATTGGTCTATAGCTTTTGCATTCCAGTGGTTCTTTGCCTGATTTATGGATTAGTGATATAGATGCCCGGAGCTTCTCTCCGGGGATTGGGGCTCCCGCCAATATTGCGTTAAACATTCGGAGCAGCCTTGGGGCAAGCACTTTGCGAAACTTTTTATAGTACAGCCCCGAGAAGCCATCCGGGCCCGGGGTTTTTGATGGTTTCAATTCTTTTATCACCGTGGCTAATTCCTCCCCAGTGAAATCCGCCCCTAAGCCCTCTCTTTCTGCCTCAGTGAGCTTTGCCAAATTTGAGTTTGCTAGGAAATCTCCTAGTGACTTACTCGTTTTTGTGGTGTGTGCCACTTTCTCACCGTTGTATAAAGATTCATAGAATTTACCAAATTCATTAACTATGATTTTAGGATTGGCCGAGGTGGAGCCTGACTTCAATCTAATCGCTTGGATATTGTAGTTGGTCTGTCTGTTACGTAGCAGACGGGCCAGCATCGTATCTGGTCTGTTAGACTTTTCGTAAAATTTCCTCTTGGACCAACATAACGAATTGTCTGCCCTGGACGTCAGAAGCATATTTAATTCAATCTTAGTATCTTTCAAATCCTTGAGGATCTGGGTGTTTTTTATGTCTCGCAGATAGGGAGCTTAGTTTAGACTGAAGGGTGATAATTTTAGCGTCCCTTTCCCACTTGCGTCTCGCCGCGACACTTATCAATGTGCCTCTGAGGGTCGCCTTGTGAGCTTCCCATAGAGTTAACTGGGAATCCACAGAGCCTGTGTTGATTTCAAAGAATTGGTTAATTTCTTTACCAATGTGTTCGCATATATCAGGGATTTTTAAGAGGGATTCATTGAGTTTCCAATTTGCTCCCAGCCTGCCATGTTTAATTTGGTTGCACCTTAGCTCAATAGGTGCATGGTCTGACCATGAAATATCATGGATTACCGCACGGGCGACCAGCGGAACCAGTCTACTAGAGACAAAGAAGTAGTCGATTCTACTATATGAGTTGTGAGGATGAGAATAGAACGTGTAATCTCTTTCCAGCGGGTGCAGCTCTCTCCAAATATCCGCTAGATGGTTCTTCCGGAGGCCTGAGGTCAGGGAGAGTCTCATTTTTTTGTTACTCTCTTTGGGGGTGCTGGATCTATCCAGTGCTGGCTGAAGGGCTATGTTAAAATCCCCTGCAATAATAATGTGGCCCTTTGCCCAGGTATTCAGGTTTTGGAAGAAGGTATCAAAAAATGTTACGTCTTGCTCGCAGGGAGCGTACACGGCTGTTAGGGTAATAGGTTGCTCCTGTATGGAACCCGTTAGGATGATGTAGCGACCTTCCTTATCTTTTTTAACTGGGGCTGATGAGAGGAAGAACTGCGAGTATTGCTTATCCATGAAACGGGGGGCGCTTTTGTCGCTAAAATGAGTTTCTTGAAGCATCAACATGTCGGCACCCCGCTTTTTATATTCTGTAAATGCTATCTTGCGTTTTAAGGGGCTGTTGAAACCCTTTACGTTATGTGAAATGATGTTAAGGGCCATCTAGTGGTAGTGGGTGTGTAGGGCGTATCATGAGCCATAGTCTTACCCCGTTTCTAGGGCCGAGATATCCGTCTGATGGATTGACTGATGATGTGGAGATGTCTTTGCCGCATATTCTCTTGCCGTCCGCTCCTCTTTCCTCTCAGGGGGGAATGGGGGAAATGGGAGGCCAGGGCCCAGGGAGGGGGGACACGTGAAGGTAGGCAGGGGCAGGGAAACATATAACATATAACGAACAAAGAGACAAAAATGACAGCATAAACAGTGTGTTTCTGACAGTGAATATACATAGAAGTGAGAAGATCTCGCCTGGGGTGGACCCAGGAATATCCTTATGCCCATAGGTATGGCCGGACAGACCGTCCGTAACGGTGGACTTGTCTGTGTCCCGAGGGACCAGCCTCCTAGGGACTGAAATACGACCCATTACCGGGGAATGGGTCGAGATAGGAGAAGCCTGCAGCAGGGGTAGTCCCCGCCAGCGCATCTTAAAGCATTATTTATATAAACTTGTATCAGCAATACATCAACTAATAACTTTTGTAGATAAAAACTTTTACAAACACCTCAAACGACAACACTCAGAGGGGTATCGTGAGTAGCTATAGGGATGTGTAGGAAATCCCACCTCTAAACCTCCCCTCTGAATCTTACATACCTTAACCTTTACCCCTATATGACCCCTATATGACATTTCTGTGTAGAGCCTAACTACAACCTAACCTGTAGCTAACTTAAGCTCCGCCTAGTATCCGTTTCCTAAACCGCTCGGTCTGATTTATACTGCAGCCCTTTTGTCTCCCCCCTCCCCTGCCCACCCGTCTCCCCCCCCCTCCCCTCCATCCCCTCTCCCCTCCCTCTCGCCTCTCTCCCCCCTTCCCCTCCCCTCCCGTCTCTCACCCCTTCCCTCCTTCCCGTCACTCTCCTTATCATTTGGGAAACATCATTTGGGAGAATATTTGGCCTGAATGCAGCACAGATATTCCTATTAATTCAAAGTGCCTAATTTGCAGCCTGAGTAAATGCAAAGGTACAATGCTACATTCATTTCACATGAGCGAAATAGATAGGAATATCGAAGCTGGACAGAAGAGAACCTGCTCTGCAGTTCCCTGTGCTGTGAGTGGCAGGTAAGAGAGGTATAGCCACCCTAAGTAGTCCCTCCTCAGTTCTCGGTGTTAGCAATGGAAAGAAAGATGTCTAAAGATGTTCCGTAGTTACAAAGGATAAGGATTTTAATTAGCTATTCTCTTTTCCATTTCTGGGGTTCTACAGATGAAATTCCAGGGTACAGAATGGCTGAAAACTCATAGGTCTCTTCTTTGTGTGCAATGTCAGTAGATTACATTATATTTGTTTGTCCATTAAGAGGCATCACAACCTACATGTACTGTACATCAAATTAGACCTTCTCCAGAAATAGAATTTTGCACTATATGATTTTCTGCTTAAAAGCCGATATCTGTCTCTCTCCCCCCTTCCCCTCCATCCTGTCTTTCTCCTCTCTCCCCCTCCCTCTTGTCTCTCTCCCTCCTACTCTCCCGCCTGTCTCTCTCCCCCCCTCCCCTCCTTATCTCTCTCCCCCTCCCCTCCTTATCTCTCTCCCCCTCCCCTCCTTATTTCTCTTCCCCTCCCCCTCCTTCTAATCTCTCTCTCCCCCCCTCCCCTCCTTCCTATCTCTCCCCCCCTCCCCTTCTTCCTATCTCTCTCCCCCCCCTCCCCTCCTTATCTCTCTCTCCCCCCTCCCCTCTTGTCGCTCCCCCCCTCCCCTCCTGTCTCTCCCCTCCTGTGTCTCGCCCCCCTCCCCCCCTCCCCGAGTGCCACTCGGTCATGGCTATGTGCGCATGCGCATGCCAGCGCCAACGACAGAAGCGGCGGGGCGGGACCGGAAGAGGAGAGGCCGCCATCTTGGAGGTGGCGTCGGAAGCGCGGCCAGCGGGCCCGCGCCTCTCCTCTCCCCGGAGGCCCCCGCACCGCCCAGGAGGGAAGCCGGTCGCCCCTCCTGGACCCGCGGCGGGGCGCCAGACACATCCCGTCCGTGCCTGCGCCCCCGCGGGGCGGAGGGAGCGGGACCGGAAGAAGTGGGGCAGGACCGGAAGAAGAGGGGTGGGGCCTGGAGGAACACGGGCGGCCGCCATCCTGGAGGTTGGTGATGATGTCGGGGGCGCGGCCAACGGGTTCACACCATTCCTCGGAGGTTCCCGCTCGGATCAGCAAGAAGAAGGGGGGGAAGATGGCCGCTATTCAAAAATCCGCGACGGATCGCCAGGTACGTCCATGACGACGCCTCCCGGCGGCCCGTCTGTGCTCTTGGCCTTCTGATCTGGGTAGTAGGGATGTCTTCTCTAAACGAAACGGGTAGCTCAGCTTTCGAGGGGTGTCATTTTGGCCAACGGGGTATGTTTACAGGTTTTGCTGACATGGAATTGTCTTTAGCTTTTAGCGTTGGTGGAGGGCGGCCACGGAACCAGCCCTTCTCCAGGACGTCATCGGAGCCTCCTCCCCCCTGTGAGGAAGCCCGTGGGGAGGATCCAGGGGACCCCGAAGACTGCTCAAGGCCCAACCTGCGCAGAAAAGCTTCACCCTCCTCTGGTCTTTTTTTTTTTTTAACAATCTTTTTTCCTTTATTGGAGACAGATAAAAGTTGGTACATTCAGGGGTTACAATCAGTAACAATCGGATAGGATTAAGTTGACTTGGTTGTGTTCTATGGAGACAGTCTCAATAAAGCCTTTTCTCAGTTTTGTGTCAAAAAAGAGATGGGAAGGGGGAGACTCAGGTTGGGGGGGATAGATGGGAACGACAAAAGATGGGTTGGGGGGGGGGGCAAGTTTCGGGGAGGGTCGGAGGAGGGGGGGGGAGGCGATAGGGAGTTCCTCTCCTATTATCAGTGCCGGGGGGTAAGTGAGGGGAGATGGGTTATTTTTTGTAATTGGGTCTAGTCTGGTGTCGAGATTCCTAGACTTATCCATGGTTCCCAGGTGTTGTGGAATTGTGGCATTTTTTGCCTGAGCATTGCTGTTAGCCTTTCCATACTCATGACTAGGTTTATTCTGTTTACTACTGTCCTTCGTGAGGGTGCTTTCAGTTGTTTCCAGGCTGCTGCAACTGTACATCTCGCGGCCGTGAGTATGGCCGACATCAGTCTGGCCTCGGGGGCCGGGATGTCCTCCATTGGGCTGCCCAGCACGTATGTCAGAGGGTCCAGCGGGACCTCCAGGCCCAGGGTCTCGTCCAGCAAGCTCTGGATTCTAGTCCAGAATTTCTGGATTTCGGGGCATGTCCACCATATGTGGGCCATGTCCCCTTTCTGTCCACATCCCCTCCAGCACAGGTCCGATGCGCCGGGGAAGATCTGGCTCAATCTACTCGGGGTCAGGTACCATTGAAATAGTATTTTGTATATGTTTTCTTTTGTTACTGTGCAGATTGAAGTTTTGGGGGCTGCCTCCCAGATGTCCTCCCACTCCTCCAGGTCTAGGGGTACGCCCAGGTCTATACACCATTTTTGCATATAGGCATGTGTGGGCGAGGGGAGGGAATTTTCGATTATTCTGTAAATTGACGTAATTAGTCCCTTCTGGTATTCTCTCACTTGGCAGAGGGACTCAAATTTGGTTATGGGGGGGAATTTTGAGGACGCGGACAGAGCTCTGAGAAAGTGTCGTAGCTGTAGGAATGCAAAAATGGGGAGGTGGGGGGCCGCTAATTTGTTTTTGAGCTCCTGGAAGGACAGAGCTTCATTATTCTCCAGCAGATCCGCTACCGTGCTAATATGAAGGTCCTGAAATAGACCGATTTGGGCTTGGGTGCATCCTGGAAGGGAATTCAGGGTTCCCAAGTATGGGGGTGAGTTGGGAGGGGGGAGAAGTTAGGCCATATTTCCCTCTGTTTTTGGACCTCCTCTGGTCTTTTTAAGGTATGTGGGGTGCCATTTTTTATCACCAGCAGAGCGAAGGGGAACAGCCAGCGATACTTTATGGTGTTGTCCTGCAGCGCTTTTGTGACTGGCCATAAATTCCTCCTCCTGGCCAGCGTAGCTGGGGCAAATCTTGAAATACTTGGAACTGGACCTCGTCAAATTCAGTGTATTTTTGGTTCCTGGTCTTTTGGGATATGGTTTCCTTCGTTCTAAAAAAATGAAAACGGACAATAATGTCTCTGGGGGGGTCCCCTTGTTGGGGGCGGGAGCGGTGCACCCTATAGCACCTATCAAGGTGTCTATCTGTGTCAGATCCGTCTGGCATTGGGTGTTCAACCCAGCGTGTGATGAAGTCCTCTGGGTCTGTTACAGCTTCCGGCACCCCCCTGATACGGAGGTTGTTTCTCCTGTCCCTGTTGTTGGAGTCTTCCAGCTTGTCCCCTATCTCCCACACCTGGGCCGACAGGGAGGCAACCTCAGCTTTAGTTTGCTGCAGGGCTGATATAGTTTCATCAGATTTTACCTCCAGCGTGTTGGTCCGTTCTCCCAGGGCATCCAGGTCTTTGCGTAGGGCCCATAGTTCAGACTTGAAAAATGTCCTCATTTCCCCACATAATTCTTTTATGTCCTTAACCCTGGCCCACTCCTGGTCTCCAGCTCCCGAGGGTGGTCTGTTAGCCCCCGGTTCTGTGTCTGTGACCGTCTCGTCGTTGGGCAATTGGGGGGGAGGTCTATCCTTGTTCCTGCTCTCCTTGCTTTTCCCACCCGTCGCCATTGCTGCAGGGTACTTGCAAGGGGTTTTATGGAAGTAGTTTGCTCCTGAAGTGACTTTTCTGCCCCTTCTTGTGGTCAGCGGCATCCCCCGCAATTCAGATACTTGAGGGTGTCTTTTCTGTAAATTTTCGTGCCAAAAATGCTGATATTTAGTTAATTGTTTGCACTGACGGTCTGGAGCTCAGCTAACAAGCATCCATGCACCACAGCTCCCAGGCTCCGCCTCCAAAACACAACTTTTTAAATGAAAAATTCTAAAATATTTTTTTTTAATATATATATATATCAGAATTTGAAAAAATATAAATCATAATGAACATGTGCAAATGAGAAGGATTTGGCAAAAACATGAATGGACTCCCATATATAACAAATATACATTTTGGCCTACAGTACTATAACATACTGTAAGATGTATAAATCATATAGATATTGACATATGGGAAAAATCATGTATGCAATAGAATACAAGAAGGAACGCATTAATAGAGGTAAGAGAATACATATATGCACATACACGGATGCACGTTTGCTAGGGAAGCTCCATGCACTCTGACGCTATACTACAAATAACCCCCTGATCGGTGCGTTTTTTTCGGGCCATGGGTCACAGCAATAGTCGAGGGAGCTGGCGGAGATGCCCCACAAGAAGGATATGAAGCTGGGGACCCCAGATCTCTCTCGATACAGCCGTCGCAGCAGAGGGGAAAAAGAAAAACAAAGATGGCACCGAAGTGAGTGCACAGGAGCGTGCGGCATAGAGCTCCAACAAGGAAGGAAAGAGGCAAGTTGCGGGACCAGAGGGGGACACCAGAGAGAAGGGCAACGCTGAGAAAATCAGCAGAGAGGCACAGCAGGATAAGAGCCAAAGATGAGCGCTGCCACTGAACGGAAAAATAGCATGGCAGAGGAGACACATTGATCACAAAGCAGAACCTCCAGAATATGCTTAAGGAAATGCAAGCTGGCTTTCAGTCAGCTCTGTATAGAGCTGTAAAGGAATTTAAAGCAGAAGTTTCTTTACTGGCCAAAAGAACAACAGAGCTGGAAAATATGATGGACATTGCCTTACAAAACCAGGTGAATACTGACGATGAGGTCTTAAGCCTCAACGAAGAGATAAGAGCTATGAGAGACGGTATGAGTGACCTGGAGAACAGGGAGCAAAGGCAGAATCGACAGATTCGTCATATCCCCGAGATGTGTCTGCAGAAGCCCTCCAGCTATACCTTAAGAGACTGTTTTTGACAATTGACCCCAACTACAAAATGGTGATTTTTTAATGGATAGAGCCTTGGGTCGGAGATTTGATGACCCCAAAAGAAGCAGAGATGTGGTTCTCAGGCTGCATCAATATGCAACCAAAGTAAATATTATAAAAGGCTGAAGGAACAGAGGCTCAATTGAATTTTGAATGAAGCGCAAGGGGGGCAACGTTTCGGGGCAGGATGCCCGTTCCCACAGATCCTTAAAAAAGGAACCTGTGGCACTTCTCTTCATGCCATACCACAGACTATCACCCTCCCATCTGCGTTGTAATTATATACACAATTGAACAACAAAATAATGTATATATAGATAGGAAAATCTAAACAGAGGATCACTACTAGAAAGTGCGTTCACAAATGCTTACTACCAATCAACACCTAACGGATATTAAATGGGAAACCCTGATCCAATGATATAAACTAATAATATGAACAGTCTCAGTTAACTAACACTATAATACTCATAGAATCAATCTAGAAACAGAACAATCTAAGACAATTCTAGTAACACATCTTATTAACCTTAAGGAAAATCCCCATCATTATAAAGTAAGCCAGCAATATTGGCAAACCTCAAAGTCAGTAACAGGGTTAAAACAAGAATAGGGTATCAGCTCATACATATCACCAGTCTTCCAGTCTCTGGAGCAGCTTGAGGTT
This sequence comes from Ascaphus truei, assembly GCF_040206685.1. NCBI lineage: Eukaryota > Metazoa > Chordata > Amphibia > Anura > Ascaphidae > Ascaphus > Ascaphus truei. The sequence continues at coordinate 40,129,095 of NC_134497.1, forward strand.
ACTGGCAGCAAAAAATGCTGTGTTATTTGTCTTTAGTATTAGCACGCCAGGTGTGGAGGGCGGGGACATCCAAATCAAAGTGTCCCATTGGTGTTGGGTGCCACAGTTGCCACCCCCCTGCTGAATTATGGATCCCTGGCATGATTGATTCATCTCACTCCTGTCTCTGACGTCAGCAGAAGCTGCCACCCCACAGGGAAATTTCCTCAATGTATTATGCGGTCTGGGAGTTCCTACAATAACCAGTCTGGAGCGAAGACGCTCCTGGTTACCATGGTAACCCGCGTCACACTCTTAAACACACACCGCGTGCTCCTCTCCAACACTGCCTACCACACGATATACACCCGCCGTCCAGGTAAGTTACTACACCGCCGCCTCACACCCCTGCGCCTCCAGCCTCCCCTCCCAGCTCACACCCCTGCAGCCGGGACGCCGCCTCAAACCCCTGCACCTCCCAGCTCACACCTCTGCCGCCGGGCCCTCAAACCCCTGCACCTCCCTTCCCGCCTTGCCTCACAGCTCACACCCCTGGGCTTCCCGCTGCCTCACGCCCCGGTGCCTCCCGCTGCCTCACACCCCGGGGCCTCCCGCTCCATCACACCCCGGCACCTCCCCCTGCCTCACACCCTGGCACCTCACACCCCGGCACATCAACTGGCCAGGACCAAGCGGGGGAGCAGACGGCCGGTAGAGGTAGTGGCCGAACGGGGGAGTAGGAGCGAGCCCGGGACCCAGCGGGGAAGCGGATGGCCAGGAGCGGCCAGCCCACCCCCCCACCCCTACCACACCAACACACGCTGCCTCCCGCCTCAGATCCATGCGGGAGCGGCCTCCACGTGCACGCGCCTCCGTCTGCTGAACATCCCCAGCAGACGGAAGGTTACGGGGGGGGGCAGTGGACGGACGACCAGCCTAGACAGTGGGGAAACGGCCGGACGGGGCCGCAGGATACATTAATTGTCACCTCCCCTCCCCCCTTCACTTCACCTCCCCACCCTTCACCTCCCCCCCTTCACTTCACCTCCCCCCTTCACCTCCCTCCCCCCCTTCACTTCACCTCCCCCCCTTCACTTCCCCACCCTTCCCCTCCCCCCTTCACCTCCCTCCCCCACTTCCCTTCACCTTCCCCCCTTTCACTTCACCTCCCCCCTTCACTTCACCTCCCCCCTTCACTTCACCTCCCCCCCTTCACTTCACCTCCCTTCACCTCACTTCACTTCACCTCCCTTCACTTCACCTCCCTCCTTCACTTCAACTCCCCCCCTTCACTACACCTCCCCCCCTTCACTTCACCTCCCCCACTTCACCTCTCTTCCTCCCCATTACTTCACCTCCCTTCCCCCCTTTACTTCACCTCTCCCCCCTTCACTTCACCTCCCTTCATTTCACCTCCCTGTCACTTCACCTCCCCCCTTCACCTCCCCTCCCCCCCTTCACTTCACCTCCCCTCCCCCCTTCACTTCACCTCCTCTCCCCCCTTCACTGCACCTCCCCCCCTTCACTTCACCTCCCCTCCCCCCTTCACCTCCCCTCCCCCCTTCACTTCACCTCCCTTCCCCCCTTCACTTCACCTGCCTTCACTTCACCTCCTTCACTTCACCTCCCCTTCCCCCTTCACCTCCCCTCCCCCTTCACTTCTTCTCCCCTCCCCTCTTCACTTCACCTCCCTTCCACCCTTCACTTCACCTCCCTTCACTTCACCTCCCCCCTTCACTTCACCTCCCCTCCCCCCCTTCACTTCACCTCCCCTCCCCCCCTTCACATCACCTCCACTTCACCTCCCCTCCCCCATTCACTTCTTCTCCCCTTCCCCCCTTCACTTCACTTCACCTCCCCTTCACTTCACCTCCCCCTTCACTTCACCTCCCCTCCCCCCTTCACCTCCCCCCTTCACTTCACCTCCCCCCTTCACTTCAACTCCCCTCCCCCATCACTTCACCTCTCCTCCCCCCTTCACCACCCCTTCCCCCCTTCACCTCCCCTCCCCCTGTCACTTCATCTCCCCTCCCCCCTTAACTTCTCCTCCCCCCTTCACCTCCCCTCCCCCTTCACCTCCCCATTCACTTCACCTCCCCTCCCCCCTTCACTTCACCTTGCCTCCCCGTTTACTTCACCTTCACTTCACCTCCCCTCCCCCCCTTCACTTCACCTCCCCTCCCCCCTTCACTTCACCTCCCCTCCCCCCTTCACTTCACCTCCCATCCCCCCTTCACCTTCCCCCACACCCCTTCACCTCCCCTCACCCCCTCTTCACCTCCCCTCCCCACCCCCTCTTCACCTCTCCTCACCCCCCCTTCACCTCACCCCTCAACCCCCATTAAACACCCCTCACCCCCTTTCAACGCCCCTCCCCCTTTCACCACCCCTCCCACTTTCACCACCCCTCCCCCCTTTCACCACCCCTCCCCCTCTTCCACAGCCCCTCCCCCCTTTCACTGCCTCTCCCCCTTTCACCACCCCACACCCACTTCAACTCCCCTCCCCCTTTCACTTCACCTCCCCACCACCTCCCCTCCCACCCTTCACTTCATCTCCCCTTCACCTCCCCTCCCCCTTCACCTCCCCCCTTCACTTCACCTCCCCTCCCCCACTTCACTTCACCTCCCCCCTTCACTTCACCTCCCCTTCACTTCAACTTCCCTCCCCCCTTCACTTCACCTTCCCTCCCCCTTCACTTCACCTCCCCTCCCCCCTTCACTTCACCTCCCCTCCCCCTTCACCTCCCCTCCCCCCTTCACCTCCCCTTCACCCCTTCACTTCCCCTCCCCCCTTCACCTCCCTTCCCCCTCTTCACTTCCCCTCCACCCATCACTTCACCTCCCCTCCCCCCATTACTTCACCTCCCCTCCCCCCATCACTTCACCTCCCCTCCTTCACTTCACCTCCCCCTTCACTTCACCTCCCCTCCCCCTTTCACTTCACCTCCCCCCTTCACTTCAACTCCCCCATCACTTCACCTCCCCCCTTCACTTCACCACCCCTCCCCCTTCACCTCCCCTCCCCCTTCACCTCCCCTCCCCCTCTTCACCTCCCCTCCACACCCCCTCTTCACCTCCCCTCACCCCCCTTCACCTCACCCCTCAACCCCCTTTAAACACCCCTCACTCCCCTTTCAATGCCCCTCCCCCTTTCACCGCCCCTTTCACCGCCCCTCCCCCTCTTCCACAGCCCCTCCCCCCTTTCACTGCCCCTCCCCCTTTCACCGCCCCTGCCCCTCCCCCACTTCAACTCCCCTCCCACCTTTCACTTCACCTCCCCTCCCCACCACCTCCCCTCCCCCCCTTCACTTCGCCTCCCCTCCCCCTTCACCTCACCTCACCTCCCCCCCTTCATTTCACCTCCCCCCCTTCACTTCACCTCCCCCCCTTCACTTCACCTCCCCCCTTCACTTCACCCCCCTTCACCTTCCCTCCCCCCTCACCTCCCCTCCCCCTTCACTTCACCTCCCCCCTTCACTTCACCTCCCCTCCCCCCCTTCACCTCCCCTCCCCCCTTCACCTCCCCTCCCCCTCTTCACTTCCCCTCCCCCTCTTCTCTTCCTCTCCCCCCATCACTTCACCTCTCCTCCCCCCATTACTTCACCTCCCCTCCTTCACCTCCCCTCCCCCCTTCACTTCACCTCCCCCCTTCACTTTCACTGCCCCTCCTCCCCTTCCACCGATCCTCCCCCCTTCCACCGATCCTCCCCCCCTTTCACCGCCCCTCCCCCCCCTTTCACTGCCCCTCCCCCCCTTCACCTCCCCTCCCCTTCATTTCACCTCCCCTCCCCCTCTTCACTTCACCTCCCCTCCCCCCTTCACCTACCCCCCTTCACCTCCCCTCCCCCCTTCACCTCCCCCCAACCTTCACCTCCCCTCCCCCCTTCACTTCACCTCCCCTCCCCCATCACTTCACCTCCCCTCCCCCCATCACTTCACCTCCCCTCCCCCCATCACTTCACCTCCCCTCCCCCATCACTTCACCTCCCTTCCCCCCCTTCACTTCACCTCCCCTCCTTCACGTCACCTCCCCTCCCCCTTCACCTCCCCTCCCCCCCTTCACTTCACCTCCCCCCCTTCACTTCACCTCCCCCCTTCGCTTTCACCGCCCCTCCTCCCCTGTCACCGCCTTTCCCCTCCTCCCCCCCTTCACCTCCCCTCATCCCCCCCTTCACCTCCCCTCCTCCCCCTTCACCTCCTCCCCTTCACTTCCCCTCCCCCTTCACCTCCCCTCCCCCCTTCACCTCCCCTCCCTCTTCACCTCCCCCCCTTCACTTCACCTCCCCCCACTTCACTTCACCTCCCCCCCTTCACTTCACCTCCCCCCTTCGCTTTCACCGCCCCTCCTCCCCTGTCACCACCTTTCCCCTCCTCCCCCCTTCACCTCCCCTCCTCCCCCCTTCACCTCCCCTCCTCCCCCCCTTCACCTCCCCTCCTCCCCCCTTCACCTCCCCTCCTCCCCCCCTTCACCTCCTCCCCTTCACTTCCCCTCCCACCTCCCCTCCCCCCCTTCACTTCACCTCCCCTCCCCCCTTCACCTCCCCTCCCTCTTCACCTCCCCCCCTTCACTTCACCTCCCCCCACTTCACTTCACCTCCCCCCCTTCACTTCACCTCTCATCCTTCACTCCACCTCCCCCCCATCACTTCCCCTCCCACCTTCACTTCCCCTCCCCCTTCACTTCACTTCACCTCCCCTCCCCCCTTCACTTCACCTCCCCCCTTCACTTCACCTCCCCCTTCACTTCACCTCCCCCCTTCACTTCACCTCCCCCCCTTCACTTCACCTCCCCCTCCCTTCACTTCACCTCCCCCTCCCTTCACTTCACCTCCCCCTCCCTTCACTTCACCTCCCCCCCTTTACTTCACCCCCCCCACTTCACTTCACCTCCCCCCTTCACCTCCCCTCCCCCCTTCTCTTCAGCTCCCCTCCCCCACTTCACCTCCCCTCCCCCCTTCTCTTCAGCTCACCCCCTTCACTTCACCTCCCCTCCCACCCTTCACTTCACCTCCCCCATACACTTCACCTCCCCTCACCCCCTTCACTTCACCTCCCCTCCCCCCCTTCACTTCACCCCCCCCCCCCTTCACTTCACTACAGAAAGAATTTAAATAGAAAAACAAAAAAAATGTACGGAAAAAATCATAAAATTAGAACACACATAAAAAAATACCGTTGAGGAGAATTTATAAAATCCTGACCCAGGCAAGGGGGGAACTTAAGAGGTTGCAATTAGAAGACGTAAAGAAGGCCCTTAAGTTGACTATGCAGATGTATTATGACAAGGTGGACGGTTACTGGCAAATTAATTTAGATGGATCAGGTTGAGAGCTTTGGTCCCCGCTATTAGGATAAAAGGAGGAGAAGTGACTTAAAACCCCTCTAAGATATCAGAGGAATTTGCTAAATTCTATATGGAACTCTAAGACCTTGACAATTCAACCCCAAATGCTAACGTTCCGGACCCGACCCAGATTGAGGACTATTTGAGAGACTGTAACCTCCCAAAACTGACAGAGGAAGACCATAAAACGTTAAATGCAAAATTAACCCAGGTAGGATTAGTGGTTGGCTCATTAAAGCCGTCAAAGGCGCCGGGCCCAGATGGTTTTTCAAATTTGAATTATAAAACTTTTATAGGAATCCTAGGGCCATGTTTATTGGATTTATTCAACGATTTTCTTAGCGGAAAACAAATCACCCCACAGATGACGGAAGCCAATATAGTAAGTAAGGACCGTTTATGTTGTGGTAGCTACAGGCCAATTTCATTGCTTAATACGAATCTGAAAATCTACAGTAAAATTCTGGCAACATAGTTACATAGTAGATTAGGTGGAAAAAAGACAACTTCAACATACGCTAAATTTAGACAACAGATACTTTATCCTATATCTATACTTACTTATTGATCCAGAGGAAGGCAAACAAAAAACCCCAGTGTTATACCATCCAATGATATCTCATAAGGGGAAAAATAAATTCCTTCTTGACTCCAAGAATTGGCAATTGGATTACTCCCTGGATCAACATCCTTCCCATGTTTACTTATTTGGTATATTCCTGTATATCTTTCCTTTCTAAAAAGATGTCCAATCTTTTTTTGAAGAAATCTATTGTATCTGCCATCACAGTCTCCATGGGTAATGAATTCTACATTTTAACTGCCCTTACTGTAAAGAGCCCCTTTCTTTGTTGCGTGTGAAATATCCTTTCCTCCAACCTTAAGAGATGACCCTGAGTCCTTTGTACTGCCCTTGGAATGAAAAGTTATTTTGAAAGCTCCTGGTACTGTCCCCGAATATATTTATATATAGTTATCATATCCCCTTTTAGATGCCTCTTTTCTAATGTAAATAAAATCTAATTTAGCTAGCCTCTCCTCATAAATTTGATTGTCCATCCACTTTTTTAATTTGGGGGCTTTTATCTGCACTCTCTCTAGTTCCATAATGTCGTTTCTGAGGCGTGGTGCCCAAAATTGTACTCCATATTGAAGGTGTGGTCTTACTAATGCTTTGTAAAGGGGCATAATTATATTTACTTTCCTTTCATCCTTTGCCCGTTTAATCAAGATAAGATTTGGTTTGCCTTTGCAGCTACTGCATGACTTTGGGCACTATTGCTAAGCCTGCTGTCTACAAGCACTCTTAAATCCTTCTCCATCAAGGATTCCCCCAATTTATCCCCATTTTTATTCTTGCTTCCCAAATGCATAACCTTACATGTATCTGTATTAAACCTCATCTGCCATTTACCTGCCCAAGTTTCCAGTCTCTCCAAGTACTGTACTTCTGATCAGGTGCGGTTTGTGAGCGAACGCCAGGCATCGGATAAAACAAGGAAAATGATTTATGTGATTGATCAGATACATAATTCTAAGGCAAAAGCAGTGTTATTGAGCCTAGAAGCAAAGAAAGCTTTTGACAGGATTAACCCCTTGCTACTCCTTGTTCCTGTTTTATTTTTAACAGGATAAGATGGGATTTCTTGATAAAACGTTGGAGGCATTTGGATTTTCGTATTATTTTTTTTTTTTTACAGGGGTTCTGTACCCTCTTGTAACACATGAATCGGACTGCTCTCCTATAATACTATGTATATACTAGAATATTAAACAATGTGGCCAAAGAGACAAGGCTAAAATAGAAAAAATAATAAATTTGTATTAAATCAAAATATACAGTGGCGACACACTTTATTCTAACTCGGCTAGTTCCGCGAATTTGGGTATATCCCGGTGAAGTGAGGTTTTGTATCGTTTTCTGCCGGAGTGTATAGCGTTATTTTCCCGGCCGTGATTTAAGCATTTTATTCCCGCTGGCTGCAATACTGCAATGCCGTGTAAAAACACATGGGGGCGTTTGCGAGCTGTTGTCTTTGAAACCGTCCCCTATAATGAATTGTAATGCAGTATATATACTGTAAATATATATACTGTATAACAACAACCCCTATAACCCCTAACATACAGTACTGTACACATGCAGTACTGTATATGCACATACTGTAAATGATACTATGGGCCGGCGGGGGCGAGATGTGTTTGCAGCAGAGAGAGATCCGCTGCTCTCTGCGCAAACATCGGCACATTAAAAATTATTTTAAATACATTTTTATTCATAGTGTAGATGTGCAGGGGGTCTCCGGAGCTGAACCGCACTGGTTTTAGGTCGGGGAACCCCCTGCTCCCCGAGATACAGACCCCTTTAGGGGGTGCCGGTATCCCTCTGCGTTTAAAGGTCCCGATCACGTGACCGCGGCCTGTTAAACCAAGCAGAGAGATACCGGCACCCCCAAGGGTGGCTGCTGTGTGTGAGTTTTTTTTATTCTGGGTAGTGGGGGTGGGTGAAAGGGGTATTAGCCCCAACGGTGGTTGTTTTGGGCTTACGGGGGGGTCGCGGGAGTGGTTAACCCCTTCATGACCGTAGCGGTATTAACTGTTACGGTCGTGAAGGGGTTAAGTGCACCCGCAACCCCCCCGCAAGTCCTAAACTCACACCAAGGGCCAAATACCCCCTTCACCCACCCCCGCTACCCACAATAAAGCGGGCACGGTGGGTTAACCCCTTCATTGCCTTAGCGGCTCTCAGCTATGGTAATGAAGCAGCATTTCTGTAGTTTTAATAATATTGAGCAGGAGCAGGGGGTCCCCTGAGTTTAGATTTCTGGCTCAGGGAACCCCTTGCTCACTGTACAATATTATTAAAAATACAGAAATGCTGCTTCGTTACCATAGCACATAGCCGCTAAGGTAAGGAACGAGTGTTTATTTATATATGTGTTTTATTTATACTGTACATGTGCAGAGGGTCTCCGGAGCAGAACCGCTGTGGTTTTAGGTCCGGGGACCCCCTACTCCCCGAGATACAGGCCCCCTTTGGGGGTGCCGGTATCTCTCTGCTTGGTTTAACAGGCCGCGGTCACGTGATCGGGACCTTTAAACGCAGAGGGATATTGGCACCTCATAAAGGGGTCTGTATCTCGGGGAGCAGGGGGTCCCCCGACCTGAAACCAACGCGGTTCAGCTCCGGAGACCCCCTGCACATCTACACTATGAATAAAAATGTATTTAAAATAATTTTTAATGTGCCGATGTTTGCGCAGAGAGAGCAGCGGATCTCTCTCTGCTGCAAACACATCTCGCCCCCGCCGGCCCATAGTATCATTTATGTGCATATACAGTACTGTATGTGTACAGTACTGTATGTTAGGGGTTATAGGTTTTGTTGTTATACAGTATATATATATATATATACAGTATATATACTGCATTACAATTCATGAATTTATGCCATCTGGCGGACACGCGAAGCATTGCAGCCTATTAAATCCTGAACATTATCAATTAACACATCAGCCGCCCGTCAGCCGGGCATGACCCGTGGCTGGGAAAGCAAACGCAACGCGGCATGCTAGAGGTGAACAGCGGCGCATTCCAGGTACCTGCCAAGTACAAACTGGTGATTTGTTAGAATAAAGTGTGTCGCAGCAGTATTACACTAAATAATTCAAATTCATAAAAATCCTTGTAGCGGAGTAATAAGGACTCAAAGCGATATGGATAAATGATCCTTAGTTAAGTATTTCAGGCTGTTGGTCCTTAGATGCTGCCGTCCCATTAATAGGCTTATAATGAATATCTTATAGGTTAAACCCCCATGTCTACCGTGTATAGTTGCTGTGGTAACTGAATCTAATGAAGTATTAGTAGTAGGGAGGCATACATTATGATTTTCAAAGCATCAGGGGAGTTCGTTTCGAAGTCATAGAATGAAAAACATATCATAGTGCAAAAATGTTTAAACAGTGAAAAAAGTGGAAATTAATCCAAAATGACTACTCACATTTTAAGTAATCAAATTGGACAGTCATCCAACTTAAGGGGTGGATGCGCCCTATGTGTAAACAGCAGCCACCAATCACAACCTCCAAAGGAGAAAAAAGAGAGACCATATAGTGTAGAGGTAAAACAATTATATTCTCAAAACATGATTCAAGGATTACACTTCATATGGTCGATGTGGGCAATCATAGGTAACGCCTGGGAGGCTCTCGGTGTGCCGGAAGTGAAGGGACGAAAGCTCCGGTGTGGATTCAAGTGTCTCCAGAGAGAGCGGAGGGGACCGAGTACCCAGAGGAATCGCGAGCCCCAGGGATATCCATCAACCGCTACCTATGAGTGCCCACATCGACCATATGAAGTGTAAGCCTTGAATCATGTTTTGAGAATATAATTGTTTTACCTCTACACTATATGGTCTCTCTTTTTCCTCCTTTGGAGGTTTGAGAATATAATTGTTTTACCTCTACACTATATGGTCTCTCTTTTTTCTCCTTTGGAGGTTGTGATTGGTGGCTGCTGTTTACACATAGGGCGCATCCACCCCTTAAGTTGGATGACTGTCTAATTTGATTACTTAAAATGTGAGTAGTCATTTTGGATTAATTTCCACTTTTTTCACTGTTTAAACATTTTTGCACTATGATATGTTTTTCATTCTATGACTTCGAGACGAACTCCCCTGATGCTTTGAAAATTATCCACGAGAAGACAAGTGAAACAGTCTTTTTTTCAAGGGTTGTAGTTTATTTTGAGGTTTCTTTCACCCTACAGTAGCGACAAAGTTTATTCGAGCAAATGCCGCTCGGCAGGATGCGTGGCGGCAGCGTGGAGAAGCGTTGGGAAGCGGCTCGTTCGCGTGACGTCGGTGACGTCACAGTCAAGCGAGCGCCCGGCTTCCCCGGCTTCCCCGGCTTCCCCGGCTTCCCCGACTCCCCTGAAGGTTTGAAGTGAGGTAAGCGGGGGAGCGGGGAATCAGAGGGGCACAGCAGGCGCAGCTAGAGGGTCGGGAAGATGTTTAAATTGCGCGCGGATTGGAGGGGGGGGGAACGGAGGGGACGCGGCTGGATGCGGCTGATGTGCTGACTTTCCTCAGCACCAGCCGGAGTAAATCCCGGTGAACCGGCGGCATTTGCTGCAATAAACTTTGTCGGTGCTGTACATATACACTTTTAATAGGCATGTGCACTATCACTGTTTTTTTGCACTGTCACTGATTGTATTAATCACAATATCACTGGCACAATAGTGGTTGTTATTATTATATTTTAGGTTTGTTTTGAGCGCTATTGTCATTGTTTTCCCCCACAGGCATACATTATGGCAAACTTTTTTTGACAGGTGCCACGCCCCCTTTTGCCCTAAGCCCAGCCCCCTTTGGCCATAACCCCGCCCACGTGTCCCGCCCCTTCCGTATCCGGTCCCGCCCCTTCCGTATCCGGCCCCGCCCCCTGCGCCAAATTTTTGAGGTTGACGCCCCCTGCGCCAAAAAAACGTGGTTGACGCCCCCTGCGCCAATTTTAATTTTTTATTATGATGTGTATTTTTTATTTTATTTTTGTGATTGGTGCGTACTGTTGACATAGATAGGAGGAGGCGTGTACATATGCGGGGCATGTCCGGGCATGTTTATAGGCGTTTGGGACATGCCCGAACATGTTTTTTTTTTCATACGGGCAAGTCTGGACATGTTTATTCTGAAATAACGCAGTGCGCATGTCAGAAAATTTCAAAAGACTATGAAAAGAGGGCATAGCATTTTTTAAAATTCAGACCGAATACTGCTTTAAGAGGATAAACTCTTTTTATATATTTTTTATTTGTATATAGTCTGTACATGTGTTAGCCGCAACAGGGGCTACATAAAAATAAAAAGAACAAGTGTATAATAGTCAAAAATATTTATTTATTTTTAAAAGATACAACATTTTCAAGCATGAATTAATTACAAGTCGTATTTACAAGTAAATAAGGTATTAAACGGCAGTTAAGGCATTAATAGACTAAATGAGCCTGACATCTAGAGTCGTTATGTTAGTACGATACATAGTATAGAGGGAATGCAATAAATGTCTTATTTACAGTGGGGAAAAAAATGAACAGCTTATTTACAGTTTCAACCAGTCAACCGAAGGCGTTAATAGGCTACCCCTCCTCTTGTTTAGTAAATACCCCGGCGGTGATGTTAAGCCAGGGGCGCTTAAAGAACTGTACCGCAAATCAGAGGTTCTTTTCTGAAGGGGTAAAAAGGTTGATGAAGGAGGGAGTGTTGTATCGTGGGCCCGTATTTTTAAGCGATCCAGGCTTTCTCTATTTGTCGCATTACCTACAACCGATGAGGGGATAGTCAGTTCAGCCATCGCAGACAGAAAAGGGCTCCATCCCTGGGGTATTTTACGCTGTGTAACAGTGTGACTTTGTGTAACATCGCGTACAAAATCCAGTAAATTAGAGCCTGGTATAACCTGTTTTTTATAAATAAATTCCCCTTTGTCATTCCAGCTTGTAATATGTTTAGCCTGAAACATTTTACTGAGCAATAACTCTGCATTTTTCTTGAAGCGGACGATCACATTAGTAACAACCTCACGAATCAGATTGTCAGTCGTATCTGCTGAGACAATATCCTGGAAGTGTAAAGGGAGAGAGGCTGTTTCATCAGTAGGCATTAAAAGTGTTATGCGGGTCTTCTCCCCTTCGCCCTGTTTAGCATGCACCAAGTATTTCTGCAGTACAGTAGTGTATCTTTTTATCCTCTGATAAATTATTGCTGTTTAAGATCGCATTAATTTCTGTATCTAGGCGATGCATGGCAACTTCACGTATGTCGGCCTCTCACTGGGGGGGACGCTGTAAACGGTCCATATCTTGTTTGGGGATCAGGTACATTTTCTCAGCATATTCCATTAGCGGTTAGTGAGACGGCCAGTCAGCAAAGGTATAGCAAAACCCAAAAGAGAGCCAATAAAGCCGCCGGACTGCTTCACCAGGCGTTTCTTTTTTACAATTGTAAATTTTTTATCGCTCAGCTTTTTTATAATTTTACGCCACTTTTTAAGTATGCCAATTTGCCGCTTTGATAAAGGTATTTGACCTTTTAGAGCATTGAGGGCTATCTCGCATATGGCGGTGACTAAATCATTAGACGCTGAACACAGAATAACTTTTCTTTGCTTTGGTGAAGCCCTTATTAATGCTTTTAAAGTATGCCAATTGCGGCGTAGTCGGTTAGACATGTTTACAACAGCGGAGCGGCTACAAGTAATGACAATGTACAGATAATTATCTCTTTTTAGAACTGTTTTTTTTTCAAAACATAGACTGTGGGGGTGTCAGGCGGAAAGATACCGGTTCTTAAGCGGTACTCATCAGGGGTCGTGGCTTTTAAATCTACTAACAAAAAACCATAGGGGACCCGTGTGGAATCTTCAAAAGCCTCTAAAAAGAAGTGTGATTTACCAGGATACATTTGACGCGCTAAGGTGTTAATTTGTAATTTATCCCTAGGATTTTTACAAAGAACCATATATTTAGTGTTTAAATTTATGGTTCTGCTTTTTTTACCCTGGCAAAAAACATTTTGTACGAGCTACATGATACTGAGGTTTCTGTGATGCACATACTTGGTGAATGCTTTTTCAATTTCAGAGCTCTCACTGGCGGCTTCCATCAAGTCATCAACGATTGTCAAATTCACTTTACCAGGGGGAAAAAGAGCATCGTCATTAAATGTAGCGGGTATACCCTCAATAAATCTAATGTGGGGCATAGTGCTTAACAGTTCATCATAAAGATTTTGCCAGCAAGCATAAAACCATACGATGTTATCAGGCCGGTGTGACAAGTGAGTGCTAGAATGTTGCAAAAGCTGTTTAACAAAATAGCTTTTCCCTGAATTTGACGTTCCGGCTAAAATGCACTAGAAAGGATGTTGAAGCCTGATATCCATTACAGATTTATAATTAGTAACCAAAGGGTAGGGTTATGAAGTCGTTGGTCAGCTGTCGTTTCGTGTACACACACTTTTGTGTTTTCTGTAGAGGACACGTCTTAATCTGCCAGTAACGTTTATTTCGGACAATCCCCGCCTGTTGTACCACAATCTTTTCCTGATCTTCAGGATCAGAGTGTAAGCAGTAGTCCAGGACAATATCTTTTAAAGTGTCAAAGTTAATCAATTCAGCGTTTGCAGCGTTCAGTGTTATACCTTTAACTTTTAGACATGTTTTACCAGTGGAAAGCTTGTAGCCGTAAGTCTTGGGGCTGGCGGAAACAAATTCTGTAATGTGTGTACCAGTCGGTAGTTCACTAGTCAGCTCCCCTAAGTAGTCACCTGTTTTGCTAACAAAAATGACAGTCAGTGTCATGGTAGAGACACCTCTCTTGTAGCTTGTCCAAAACATTGTACAGTTCAAGGCGGGCATAGGCAGTCGTAAAACAGGCAATAAAAATATTGACATTACGACCTACAGTGTATCCTTCCTTTGTATACTTCCAGCTAACCATGGCCGTGTCATCATCTATGAAGTCTAAAGATGACACATCGTATTGCGTTGAAAAGGCGTAACCAAAAAGTTCATCAGGGCTTGTTACAATACTTGTATTTTGTAAATTAGTCTTTTGACCGAATTTACCCCACAAAGAATTTAGAAACAGTTTAGAAATTTGTCTTTTTGCCGGGTTAATGTCTATTTTATCAGCGTGTAAACGTATACCCTCTTTTGAAAAATACTCTCTGATGTATTTTTGTTTTTTGGCCTCGTCTGTACACCAGCTGGGGTAGCCAGATGCCTCCTGTTTGTCCCTGAGGTGCACCTTAATGTATTTAGCAAACAATTTGTCTGTATAATGTTCAAAGTGCCAAATTTCAAAAATTGTACACAACCGGTACCCTTTCTTCAACGCTGCCTGAATTTCAACCGTACACCACGTACCGGTCAATGAGCGCTCCTCATCCGTATGACAGCAAGGCGTCGTCTGGTTGGTGACGGCGCATGTGCTGCATAGCGGAAACATGAGCTTGCCATTCATTTTAACAGGAAGGATGGGGAAAAATAAGTCTCTAGGCGGATAGACTTTTACTTTAGCAATCCCAAAGTACCTGTCAAAAGAGAGAAAATTCTTATAGATGATCTTAGGGTGCCCGGTAGGATACATTTTGGTTTTGTTGATAAAAGGATACAAGCTGGTAAAATCATAGTAATGTATACTCTCACCGGGCGCCGCTTTGTGGTACAGCTTAATAACGTTTGTGCGGCCGCCGTAAAGTGCATCACGGGGGTTCATGGGCTGTGGAAAATCACTTTTAAGTAGAAACGCATTTAGATCCGTATCGGTCTCTAACGTGTTTCCACTCGTGCTCCCACAGCTCACGCACCGCATAGCCACATTTGGTTTTTAGAAAATGTGTTTTGATGGCTGTTTTGTGGTACAATTGACCATATGTGAGAGATGTAACAGTGTTTGTATCTTTTTCATTGTAACACATGGGACAGCCGTGGTAAAAGCAGCCGTTGAATTAAAAGGCTGTTTGAACACCATTAATCACCGCATAACCATCCAGAAAATAATTACCCACCTTCTTTTCACCTCCCCTTAAAGCGTGTTGTATAACTATATTCTCCTTGTAAGACACATACAGTAGCCACTGAGTGGCGGGCGTAGAGAAGCGTTTTTTTGTGATGTTGTAATTGTCAGGGGGTACAATGGCGATGGTGTTACTTGGTAAAAATTTGAGCCGAAACATAGCCATGCACACAGAGGCGAGTGTTGTCAGTTGAAAGGGGTCCACATTATAGACAGATTCTTCACCAAGCTGAGACTCACGGTCGCTCATTACCGTATGCTCTGTCATTTCTATGACACTGTTTCTAAAGCAGATACAGGCTTTCTTCAAAATTTTTACATCCTCAATGCAATAGCTTTTAAGCTCAGCCTGAAAGTTGAAATCACAATGTTTGTTCTCTTCATACCAGGTCATGAACCCCGTTTTCTCGTCGGCCATCATGTACTGGGGACCGTAATGCTCTATAGAGGGCATAGAATCGCTGTAATTTTGATTCTGTACAGTGTTAAACAAGTGTGGGAAATGTCCTTTACTGCCTGTAAACCCCAGGGCCTGTGGCAACTTGCTGAGTTTCATGGGGAGGAAATTTAAAGAGTCGATAAATCTGATATCCAGATCAGGTATTGTTACACATAATAATTTACCGCCTTGTGCTAGTAATTCTATTTTTATCTTCTCTTTAAGCAGCTGTTGCACCACAAAATAGGCATCGTAACGGCCGGCATTATGTGCAATGAAAGTGTAACCCCTAAAGGGCCGGTCTATGAATTTTTTTACAAAATCAGCCAAACACTCTGGACCCTGGAACTCCCAACCCTCAGTGTCGTCTAAAGGATGGGCACGACTTTTTTCTTCATCATCCCTTAAAGGCATGGCGTAGACATAATTTGGTATGTGTACACCCGTCTCCTGCATGCACTCAAAGTCATAAAAAATTTAGTTGTTAGTGAGGACCGGTGGTTTGTATGGGCGCATGTAGCACAGGTGGTTGTCAGAACTGGCGATGTAAGCATAACAGACTCTACACTGCAAACCTCTGCATTCCTCATGATCGTCATCCGTGTAGCGACCGCAACGGTCGCAGTATTTCTTGCGCTTACAATCTATTTTAGCAGCTTGGGCTAATTTCTTGTGTTCACTCAAACAATCCTGTGAACGACAAAATGCCAGACACATAGGACACCTAGGCATGTCTGCTATGACCTCAACACAATTCTGTCTGTGGCACGAACGGCAAAAATAGGGGCATGAATGATTATTTTTGTGGGAGAATGGAGTATGACAAAAATCGCAAAAGTAATTGGCACCAATGAAAGCGTTTATTTTTTTTACTCCATAGTAATGGGTGTCTTCATGGTATATAAATAAAACACGCTCTTTGCAGGGCTCACTTGTATTAAAAAACTGCCATTCTCCACGATTGTGGTAGAACACTTTAATGGTTACATTCTAGTGTTTTTCAAAGTCGGGTATGTCGCTAAAACTGACTAGACGATCATCAGGAATACCCAGTGTGCGATGTATCAAACGTGCTTTCTGCAGTAACACCGCGTCAGCAGTATCTCTCTCTTCTAACAAGGCACAAAGACTGGCTGCTAGACACAAGTTATGGCTGTCGTTATTTAAGTCAAAGAGTAATTGTCTTTTTCTGATTACTATGAGACTGTACGGCGTCGAATTAATGCGTCTACGTTGCATCACACCACCAACTCGGTTCTTAACAGTTATGACCATTAGTCTTTAAACTACCGTCACCAAGAACCTCAGCGTTGCTTTGTAACATATTTGCCACATGTTCCAAAAATGTCCCAGCGCTTAAGGTGTCCTTAGAGCGCCTAATAGAGTATAAAGCTCTATTTAACGTGTCACAGGCGTAATTGCACCATGTCATGGGGTCCTATGTCAGGCAATAGTCTATTTAATGTACACTGTATAGAATCGTGTACCGCCTGTAATGCCACTGAAAAGGATGGTATTCGATCAAGATTTACAGATTTGAAAATGTTCAAAATGTTCCACAGCATTAAAATTTTGTCGTACTCTTTGGTACTGCGCTACACGCTCCAAAAATACAGAATGATCCACCGCATCAATAGGTGGCTGTATTATCAGTGGTGTATGTATTTCAACACTATTTTCAACAGTCAGTACAGGTCTTTCAACAATAACTTAATTTACAGGCAGCTCTGACTGTACAGAGAATAATGGCAGTATACCCCTCTGAGGTTGTTCGTCCACAATTTAGTTGGGGCTCATAACGGTGGCCGATAAATCACATGTACTAACGGGCGTTATGAGATTTCTTGTGTGTGTTCTGTGTTGATGTCTACAACATAATTTACCTGCTGGCCGCTCTGAGTGTTTATGTTTAACTTGGGGTGTTGATCTAAGCCCCGGCCCACCATATTTAGTCATGAATTGGTTAGTAATTGGGCCCCGGTGCTAAATACAGTCGTTAAACGTTCAAGTTTTAGTTTGAACGACGGCTCCATACACATTTTGCGTTCGTCATGAGGCACCCAACAATGAGAATACAGTTCACGGATGAATGCATTGATAGACAGCTTTACATCACCCCAAAAAATGTATTCAGTGCACCCCCATCTCTCAATGTCAGATTCGTCCTCTATACACAGCGTTGTCGTGGCATTCGGGTGTGTATTGTCTGTACGCGGTGTTGTTATTATTACGTCGTGTTTTATGTTTTGGCTGTTGGCACTTAAATCCCCCTTTAGCTGCAGTACACCCTTGTGAAATGTCTCGCTTGAACGGGAAGCCTTAATAACAAGGCTTTCAAGCGCTCTAGATCGCGTTCATGCTCTTTCACATGCCTATAAGCCGATTTAAATTTATCCAAAAAACAAAGTGATTGTAGAACCATCGCCAATAATGCGGTGTATCAATGTCATTAATCGTCGTGCAGTTAACTGACTGCCCTTTCTGTGCCCCATGATCATTGTTTGTGACAGTCGTGATGTCCTGTAAAGGAAACCATTGGCTTTTACTGTTTGTGACAGGTGTAATGTCCTGTAAAGGGACCCTTCGTCTTTTACTTGTTGGCGGTGCAACATCATGATTATTTACACGTGGGCGCCTGCCAAAGTAAATTCTACGCAATATATTTTCCAACTTGGCTTGTTGCCGGCCTTATACAGGTGTTGTGTTTATGCGTGCTGACTCACTGCTGGTGGCACGAGAAATGATATCAGCCGGTGATGCTGGGGAGTTCAACATTGTAGCAGGGGGTTGTTCGATAGAGAGGTGATGCTCTGCTAGGGACTGATTAAAAACACAATGGCAAGCGTTTGATATTTTTTTGTTCCTGATAAAATAAATATTTATTTACATTCATGCTAATCATAATCATTGACAACAACACCCCCCCACACACCCACAGTACACCAAAGAAAAAGAATGAATGACAAAACAACATGAATCAGTTAATGTTTTTTTTAACTCTCAATTCTCACAATGCTGTGCAAATCAGATTTACATATCAAATTCGAGAAGGGATTTTTCCAAAGCGTTATTGTGAACAAAGCCTCAAAGGGTTGGAGAGGGGGGGTGGGGGGGTTGGGTGAGTCAAGCGCAGTAATCAGCTAGCTCCCATCTCAAAGAGGATTACACGCAGGCGCAGTTAGGTGACGCTCGGCTAGGGACGGATTGAAAACACAATGACAAGCTTCAGAAAATGAATGACTCTTTGAAGGTGTCTGTCGATAAGAGTTTCAAATACTTGAGTGAACTTTGTGTGTGCGCGTGGGGGAGGGGGCTTCAGGGTACAGCTGCATGAAATTCAAAGATAAGGACATACTTTAATTTCAAAAGGCAGATAAGGACATACTTTAATTTCAAAAGGCAGTCCATCATAATAATATGATCCCTACACTCCCAAATACAGTACGTAAAAAGCACACAAATCAACAATGTGCAGTCAAGCGCACAGGGTCGCAGTCAAAAGCTACAGCACAGATTGAATATCATAATATCAAGATGGTTTTTGCAGGCTTGTGGAGAAAAAAAAATGAGAATTTTTTTTGGTCACTCACTCAAGCAAGCAGTGGTGGGTGAAGTTACAGGCGCGTGCGCAGTAATCATCTGCTGTCAAGCAGGAATGTGATTGAAACCAGAAAGACACACATTCAAAGGAATGGTGTGGGGGAGATGTACTGCACTGTAGATTAGATAACAAGTTGAAATACCCTGCAGTGCAGTAAATTATCCTGTGTGTGTCCGAGCAAGGGGAGAGCGCTGTATATGCCGAAATGTGACACTGTTACAGTACTGTACACACCTATGCATTTCAACAATTTTCAAATGAGACATACAGCACTGCAAATGCATGTATACTGTAAATATGCAAATTTACAATTACTGCGCGCGCACACGCAGACTGTGTACTGACGTAGGTTGAACTGCTAAGGTATTAGACTTCCAAGACAACAGCTCGCAAACGCCCCCCTGAGTTTTTAGACAGCATTGCAGTATTGCAGACAGCGAGAATAAAATGCTAATATCACGAGCGCTAAAATAACGCAATTCATTCCGGACCAAAAAAAAAACGCATCTGACCGAGATTATCAGAGCGCCGAGGATACAGCCGATTTAGGCTAAAGGTGGCCGCCACTGTAAATCTGATTTGCCCAGCACTGAGAAATTGAGAGTTAAAAAAAACATTAACTGATTCATGTTGTTGATGCAGTAAATTACTACTTTTCGTCATTCTTTCTTTTTCTTTGGTGTAGGTGTGGAGGGGGGGTTGTCAATGATTATCATGAATGTAAATAAATATTTATTTTATTTTATCAGGAACAAGAAAAACAAATGTAAAAATAATCATGAAAAATACAAAATGCAGTCTTTATTAAGTTCTTCTGTCAGATGGAAATTGAGGGTCGGTGGATAATCATGAAAAATGCACATTGATAATAATATTAATTAATAATATATAATATATAATATAGTAATATAATTTTTTCCATCTTTATCTTCTTCCTCATTCTGTGTACAGTACAGTAGTTCATTGAGAGGAGAGGTTTTGTGTACATTATGACTGCAGTTTAGATACTGTACACTTAACTGTACAAACAGTTCACAGACTTTACACAATAACCCCCCTCTCCCCCAGTCCATCCTTTTTTTCTGAAAAGACAAAAAAACAAAAAAATTGTGCAGTTATGTGTATACTGTATTATGGCATTGTGTGCTGTGTAGTACTGTCAAACTAGTCTATACTGGAACTACTGTATACTGTGACTACTGTTAAATACTTTGTAACCAGATGGCTGGTGCTGCTCTCTCTGGAAAGAAAAAAATAGAGCAGTTACTGTACTGTAGGTGCACACTGTATTATGGCATTGTGTACTGTATAGCTACTTCATATTGGACTACAGTATGCAGTTAGTACTGTCAAACTAGTCTATACTGGAACTACTGTATACTCTGACTACTAGGAAAGAAAAAATCTGTGCCATACTTACCTGTATCATACTGTACTTACAATACTACAGCACAGTACTACTTTCCTGATGCTTGCCCATTACGCGCGATCACAATGGGCAACACAGTCGCAATATGGTCAATATATTTATTGCATCGTTCCACGGTGAGTACATCGTTCCAAAAACTCATTATGCCTTGCGTCAACTCATCCTTTTTGGAGGGTTTCACGACTTTTCGGATATGGTTCTTCAGCTGATGCCAGACCATTTCGATAGGATTCAAGTCTGGCGATCTGTCATTGGAGGGGAAAAAAAAGGACAATTAGTTTAAGAGATACAGTACACAGTAAAAACAGTGGGGAAAAAATGAGACACGGTTACCGCACTTACTCCGCTGGCGTCTTCACCCAGTTGATACCGCACTCATGGATATGCGCTGTTGACGCAGTGTACTTCGGATCGTTGTCCTGGTAGAAACGGTGACCATCCGGGAAACTCGCGTGTGATGTATTCCACAATCTTAGGCACAATTTTGTCTTGGAAGAAAATTTATTCATGATTCCTATAACAAGAAAAGAAAAGTGCTCAAAAAACTGCACACTAGTACAGTACAGTGCGTAAGGCAAAAGCGTGTGACATACATTTTACTGTACCTTCAAAGATGACGATGCATCCTGGTCCACGCCTAGAGATGGCACCCCACACATGCATCTTCACTGGGTGTTTTGGACGCGGCTTCATAGATATGCGACCTTTTTTGTGGATTGCAAAGGTGGCAAATCTCTCCAGCGAAACAGTAGACTCGTCAGTGAAGATGCAATCCTGGAAATTTTCTCCACTGTCGATCCATGCCTGGGCCTGGACCACTCTCTTGATTTTGTTAACGTCCCTTATCATAGGGTACGCTCTGTAATGACAAGGAATAAATAATTTTAGAGGTACAGTACAGTTTCTTAAACAACACTTTTACCTCCTGTACTGTCCAGTACTAACCTCAACTGTCCATATTTCCATCCAATTCTGCGTCTCATCTTCTTTATGCTGGTCTCGGATACAGTGAGATTGTGATTTTGCTGCAGAGTGTATTTGACCTTAATGCACTCTTCTCATCATTCTCTTCACTTATTTTGTCTGCCAGAAGAGTTGTCTCCCTACAATGTACAGAAAAACAACAATCCGGTAAGTTACAGTGCAGTAGGCCACAAGCACAGCACATCATTTGCAGTAAAAAATAGTATACAATGAGATAGATCTACACAATATATAGTTCTATTCATATGCAGCAATATAAACAATATATATACTGTAGTTATATAAATATACCGAAATAACTATAAAATTGGATAGATCTACACAATATATAGTTCTATTAATATGCAGCAATATACACAATAGATATACTGTAGTTATATAAATATACCGAAATAACTATAAAATAGAATAGATCTACACAATATATAGTTCTATTAATATGTAGCAATATAAACAATATATATACTGTAGTTATATAAATATACCGAAATATCTATAAAATTAGCTAGATCTACACAATATATAGTTCTATTAATATGCAGCAATATAAACAATATATATACTGTAGTTATATACTTTAAATATACCGAAATAACTATAAAATTAGATAGATCTAATATAACCAATAAAATAGCAAAATAGCAATATAAACAATAATAGATATACTGTATTATATAGTTATATAAATATACTTACGCGTTAGTTACCGTTGGTGTCCTCGTGCGTTGTTTGGTTTTTCCGTGTGCATGATAGCACACAGTGGTTGATGGCACAACGAGGCCAGAAGCAGCTAACCAGCGTTGGATATCTGCAATTCGGTGTCCGCTCTCCTTAATTCTCATGCTGAGATCCTTTGAAATCTTTTTAACAGGCATTGCTGCGAGTAGAAAGAAATACAAACACAAGAATCTATATTCGAGGTTTAGTCAATGTGTATTCAATGTGCAGTGAATCCACAAAATGGATGGTGTATTTATACGTTAATGAATCACATTAGAGTACGCCCACTTTTAACACCTGTACCTCGTCGCCATGCATAAAAGGTTACACACTTTGCATACAGTAGCCTCCCACTTGATGATCTGTATCTGAACTTGCCCTTGTCCAGATACTGCATTGTGCCATCTGCTTCCATGGATCAACCCCGATTCTATGGACGCAGGAAGCCACTCGCCTCTGCCGTGCCTGTCACACAAAAAAAGCGAAAGGCGGCAGCCGTTTCCAAGCCAAGGCCAAAGCGACAGGCTAAGGCTAATAAAACCTTCTGCTGACCCCAAAGGCTAAAGGTTTTAATACACGTAAGCCTTATTATGTCAAGAAGAAATACGGTGATGTACAGTTAACGCAAAACAAATGGCAGCTAACCCATCGAACCCGCAGACCACTTCCTCCAATACACTTCGATGACTCTGCCGCCGCTTTCCTGGAAATCTACAGCCCATCTTCTCCACTACTCGTCCACGACGCTGCCGCCGCTCTCCCGGAAACCCACAGGCCATCTTCGCCACTGCTCTTCGACGCCGCTGGTGTCCCTGAAATCCACGGGTCACTTTCTCCATCCCTCTTAGACGACTCTGCCGCTTCTCGCCCGGAAATCCACAGGTCACTTTCTCCATCCCTCTTCGACGTTGCTGCTGCTTCTCCTCTCCCGGAAATCCATAGGTCAACTCCTCCATCCTTCTTCAACGACGCTGCCGCTTCTCTCCCGGAAATCCACAGGTCACCTCCTCCATCCTTCTTTGACGCTGCTGCCGCTTCTCTCCATGGAACCCCCATCTCATCCTCCGTAGCACCCATCCACCCAGATGTCCACAGCACGCCATGCACAAGAACCAGCTCGTTAGACCGCATGCTGAATGGGTTAAGTGTGGATATCCACGGGAACTCTACTGTGCTGGTAAAGATAGATCTGCTTCTGGAGACCATGCTAAATATGGATCACCGGATGCAGAAGATGGATCAACGGATAGAGAAGATGGATCGACGGATGGAGAAGATAGAGACTGACATAGCTGGGATACATAATTTGCTTGGTGTTCATGCCCCTGTATCCCTGACGCCGGAGCAGGAGGGTGGCATGGATGTGATGAATGGGACCTTCGACCGCCTTCCAACACCAAGCGCACCCCCTCCACCAGACAAATTTGTGTACATGTATGCCGTTGATGAGGAGGATAACATGACAACCCCGTCAAGACCACGCCAGGAGACAACACAGCGACCAAGACAGGAGGAAAGCTTCCTCCCAGGCAATCTACCCTCATCTGCCGCCACAAGCTCACCCGCTCAAAGAAGAACACCCGCTCCCAGAACCCAACCTACATACGCTTGCATCGATACGGTGCCCGACATCATCCTGCGCGATCTGCAACCGGCACTCAGGGAGAAGTATAGGGTGATGAGTGCTGGTTTACCCCAGAAGTATGCCATGTTCATTTTTAAGCACCACGTGTCCTACTTGGTGTACTGCGGATGGGCCTACAATATGAACTATGAAGGAAATCGCGAAAAAAGGGCGCTTCCTGAAAATTTAAGAAGGACTATTGTGGAGGAATTGCGGTGCTATTTTTCAATTACAGATACTTTAATGAAAAGCGTTCGAGACTCCATTTATGGCATTTTGCGCCATACAAGGCATCGGCCCTAGAAGGACAATCTGGTGGGGATCGCATTTGTGTGACTGTTCAACTGTTGTTTATTTTTTGTAAATGTTTTTGTAAATGTTTTGACTTTCTGTACTTTAATAAAGGAGATGTTGCGTGTTTTAACTTGTATTAATAAAGAAATGTTTTTACTTACTGTACACAAGACCTGCACAGTTCCAGTCCACGAGGGCCGCAAACAGGCACGGTTTTCAAGGCTATCCCTAAAACTGGGCCTGTTTGCGACTTTCGAGGACTGGAGTTGGGCAGGCCTGACTGACTGTTCTGTACACCATCCTACTGTAAATGTTTTGACTTTCTGCACTTTAAGGAGATGTTGCGTTTTTTAAATTTTATGAATAAATCATTTTTTTTAATAACACCATACTGTTGTGCTGTTGTGCTGACTGTAAACCATACTAACATAATACATGTAGAATAAATGCATACTTTTTATTTTTTCGGGTTTATTATACAGTATTTATAAAAAAAAGTATTGTATACAGTACGGTCTGAAAACATCAGCATACTGTTTCAGGTATTCTATCCTAATCAATAACAACGGCCACTAAACTGTAGACTCCGCTACGTGGTTTTTTATATCCGATTCACCAATGTGCAGGCATTGCTACACAAAGCGATATTATCCATCGAAATCCCTCCATTTGCCGTTTTCCGAATGAGATGACAAAGTTTTATTTTCTGAGGAAAAACAAAAGTACAAGCTTTACAGTAATAGTCAGTCCCCTAAAGAAGTTCCCACAGTCAGCCCCACCAATAATTTTCTCGGGGGGCGTCTCCTGTTCACATGCGCATGCGCCTACCGTCGATGTGATGACACGCATATGCGTTTCAAGAAGGTTCCAATGCGCATGCGCCTAGCTTTTCACCAATTGTGCAGTATCTACTGTAGAAGCCGCTCAGCCAATGATATTGCTTACAGGAGAATCGCTTGACTTTTGAAACGCACTGATATTGATATTTTCAAAATAAAAAAACAGAATAAAATACGGCAGCATTACTCACCATAGAATTTCCCAATCAGCTGGTGCCGAGCCACTGCCAGTCCAGTATTCTTGATCATACACGTCGTTGACAGGTGACAGCGGGACTACTACACCTGTAGTCAGCTGATGAGGCTGGCAATCGCTTAGGTACATGCAATCTTGCTCGAAACTGTACGCGAAAGCCGGCTCAGGCTGCAGGTATCCGGGCGTGGACAGACAGCAAGGGTTGTCACTGTCGGCCGGACCGTTATTGGAAGCCGGTGCTGGCGCATTGCCTTGCCAGCGACTGACGTTTCTTAGTTGGTTTTAACACGACCTTTCGCCTTTTGCCGTCTGCATGATCATAGATACAGGAAAAACAGGAGGGACCCCGAAACTGAGGTGAGATGGGTAACAACTGCACCCACAGCTACGGGGACACGTCTGGAAAGTGGAAAATAGGCGTCTAGAACCATCTGGGAGTATAAGATAATGTAAGATACTCGCCAGACAAGAAGGGAGGTTCCAGAAGATAGCTTGTACCGAGAGCCTGGGGTCCGGAGCCGGGAGGTAGGGCGGAGTCCGCAAGCCAAGGTAAAGGGACAGAGAGTTCAGGAGGTCAGGATACAAGCCACGGGTCGAAGTCCAGAGCGGGTCCACAGCCAAGCCGGTTCGGTACACAAGGGATCACTAGGAAAGACAAAGAAAATAACTGAGGCAGGAACGACCGTGGGTAACACAGGTCACAAAAAGCTATGCTCAGCCAAAGTATGAATGGCTGAGCAAGGTATAAATAGGAGGAAGGACCAATAGGGAGAGGGGGAGTAACGAGGGAGCGTCCCCAGGGAAGATAGGGATTGGTGGGGAGAAAATTGCCACAGCTGCGCTGGATGTGTAGCTTGTGAGCGGTGCACACGCATCAGGCGCGTGTGCCGCGCGGCAGAGATGCGCGCGACCTGAGCTGGGGGCGGGAACTCCTCCTGAGGGAGGATGTGAAGGTCCTCGGCCGTGCGCACGCATGCGCGCGTTCAGCAGCTACCGCGGGAAGCGGAGCAGAAGGGAGATCCCGCCCGCGGCTGTGAGGGAGCAGGACCGGAGCGGAGGCAGGTACAGTCGCGGAGGGAACCCCCTTAGAGAGGGGTGTTCCCCCGGACCTTACAGTACCCCCCTCCTTGAGGAGCGGCCTCAGGACGACTCCAATATGGCTTTTGGGGAAATTTAGAGTGAAAGAGTCTCAGCAGTCTGGGAGCATGTATTTGATGGTAGGGTACCCAAGATCTTTCCTCTGGGCCGAAGCCCTTCCAGTGAACCAGGTACTGCACCGAACCCCTCGTCCTCCTGGAATCCAGAATAGACTGAATCTCAAACTGCACCTGAACTATGACTGGTTTAGGGTAAATCGGTGTCCTATGGAACCGCGGACTCTGGGACACAGGTTTCAGCAGTGACACGTGGAACACAGAGGGTACCCTCATGGATGGAGGAAGTTCCAGATGATATGCCACAGGATTGATATGTTCCACTGCTGAGAATGGGCCCAAGTACCTGGGGGCCAGTTTGTGGCTCGGAGTCTTCAGTGTAATATTCTTGGAGGAATATTATCCTTATTCCCTGGCTTGAAGACTGGTGCCTGACGGCGGTGAAGATCTGCCTGTGCCTTTTGTCTGTGGGTTGCCTTTCTCAAAGCCTCTTGGATCTTTTTCCAGGATTCCTGAAGATCCTTGATTCAGTCATCGGCCGCTGGAACCCCGGAAGGAACTGAGGCGATGGGCAGCTGACCTGGGTGAAAACCATAATGAATGAAAAAAGGGGATTTCAGCGTGGAGCTGTTCTTTAAAGAATTATGGGAGAACTCTGCCCACGGAAGTAAATCTACCCAATTATCCTGGCTGTCCGCGATGAAGCATCGGAGTTATTGCTCCAGAGTCTGGTTCGTTCTCTCAGTTTTCCCATTAGTTTGGGGATGATACCCGGAAGAAAAGTGGAGGGTGATATCCATCCTGCGAGCGAAGGCCCGCCAAAATTTTGAGACGAATTGTGTACCTCGATCGGATACGATGGAAAGAGGAACTCTGTGAAGGCGGAATATTTCCTTAACAAAAACGTCTGCCAGGGTGGCGGAATTGGGCAGGCCTTTGAGAGGGACGAAATGGGCCTGTTTGGAAAAACGATCCACAACAACCAAAATGGTGTTCATCCCTTTAGAGGTTGGAAGTTCCACCACAAAGTCCATGGAGAGATGACTCCATGGGCGTTCTGGTATGGGGAGGGGTTGTAGAAGGCCGTACGGCTTTTTACGAATGGTCTTAACCTGAGCGCAGATTGGACAGGTCTTTACATACTCCGAAATGTCCTGCAACATGGTTGGCCACCGAAAGGTACGACCAATGAGGTCAGAAGTTCTGCTAATGCCTGGATGATCGGCTGACCTAGAAGAATGACCCCACTCAAGAATCTTCTTACGGAAGCGCGGAGCTGCATACATACGGCCAACCGGCACCTTAAGGCCCCTCGGGAGGTTAGATTGTGCTGCCATGACCTGATCCAGGATATCAAAAGAGTTGGCTGAAATGATGTATTTGGAGGGTAAGATTGTTTCGGAGATAACTTCGGAATTGTCCTCAAACAGGAATTGACGTGAAAGTGCGTCTGCCTTTTGATTCTTTGAGCCAGGAATGTAAGATATGAGATAATTAAATCTCGAAAAAAAAGAGACCATCGAGCCTGACGTGCCCCAAGGCGACGTGCACTCTCAATGTAAAGTAAGTTTTTATGATCAGTAAAGATCGAAATGGGGGTCTCCGTTCCCTCCAGAAGATGTCTACATTCCTGAAGGGCGAGTTGTTTTTTTTTAATAACTTTTTTTATTAGGAAACAGGCAATTTTACAGGCATATATCACGTCACAATATCCTAATACACTTTGGTTTTCTGATTTTCCGTGTTGGAAGGGGGGGGGATGTACACCAAGGGTGGCGCGACCTCTGGGTCACCGGGTGACCAGGGGAGCGAGAGGTCTGAAAAAGAAAAGGGGGGGTATAAAAGTGGGGAGGGTATGAGGGGGAGGGGATGTGGAGATGGGGGGGGGAGAGGGTGAGCCTTCCCCGCCCCGCTGACCCTAACATCCTTCAGGCTGTGGTCTGGGTGATCATGGTGCCTCCTATCGGGTTCGCTTGGGTGTCAGTGAACCTCCCAGGGTTCCCATATTTTGTAATGACTTGCAGTCTTGCGTTTGAGAAACGCCGTCAGACGTTCCATAAGCATTACATCATCTATTCTTCTCTTAACCGCCTGAATGGAGGGGGGAGAGATCTGTTTCCAGGAGAATGCCACCGCACATCTAGCCGTGGTAAGGATGGAGGAGATTAATTTTCCTACCGGGCGGTCAATTTCCTCTATTGGCCTGCCCAGGAGGAAGGTCAGTGGATCTGGGTCTAATGTGAGGCTAGTTACCTCTCGGATTAAAGTTTGGATAGAAAGCCAAAATTTTTGGACCTGAAGGGCGAGTTTAATGGCCAGGAGCTCTCTGTTTCCGACGTCATAGTTCCGTTCTGCTGAAGAATTTTTTTTTTAAAAGCACACACAGGGTTGAAGTTTGGCCTGTGGGGACTGTCTCTGAGAGAGAATGGCGCCAGCACCGACGTCGGATGTGTCTACCTCTAAGGTAAAGGGAAGCCCGGGGTCAGGATGACGCAAAATAGGAGCAGAAGCGAAAGATTTTTTGAGAGAGTCGAAGGCTTGGAGAGCTGCAGGAGAACAAACTGCTGTGTTAGCTCCCTTTTTGGTAAGGGCAGTAATGGGGGCCATGGTAGAAGAAAAATTCTTGATGAATTTACGATAGTAATTCGCAAATCCCAAGAATCACTGTATGGCTTTCAGGGAGGTGGGTTGTGGCCATTCTAACACAGCCTTGCGTTTGACTGGGTCCATAGAGAAGCCAGTGCTAGAAATGATATATCCAAGAAAGGGAATGGAAGAAAGATGAAAAGAACATTTCTCTAGCTTAGCGTAGAGATTGTTCTCCCGAAGGCGGGACAGGACTAATTTGGTGTGCTGAATGTGGTCAGAGAGGGATTTGGAAAAAATAAGGATATCATCAAGGTATACGATGACGAAGCTGTCGAGGAGATCACGGAAGATCTTGTTGACAAACTCCTGGAAGACCGCCGGGGCATTACACAGGCCGAAAGGCATGACCAGGTATTCATAATGTTGTGCAGATAGAAAAAAGCAGGCACCAGCAGCACAGGTTCAACACGAGAATAAGGAAATCAAATGAGAGCTAGTTCCCATAAAAAGGTTGTTTAATGGATTCTACAAGAAAAAATATAACAGCATTATGGGGTACAGAGCCCCCCACCAACGTGTTTCGAGCGCAAGCTCTTTTTCAAGGTGACTAAGAGTACTCACCTTGCCGTTTTTGTAGTCCCCAGAAGCGCGCCAAACTCCATTGCCAATCACTTCCTGAAACTCTCTGGAACAACGTCGGCGTGATGACGTCAGTGCGCGACAGGGGGAGTACAAAAAAAACATACAAAACTTGACAACTTTATTAACAAATGTTAAATAGACATTCTTAATGTTAAAAATATCGGCGAAAGTACTAGGCATGTCTTCTAGTTAGTCAAAGGCACTGAAAATAGACACAAACAAAGTCAAGATAAAAGGAAATGGCAAAATCTAAGATACACATTTCTGATGAAAACAGCCAAGGAAGACTTGCCCACACAAACGGATAAATCATTAGATCACTTAGCAAATATATGCATATATTCAAGATCATAGGTCAGATCAGATTACAACACATATATAATTTTAATCCGTTTGACTAGTGAAAAAGTATAATGTGCTATATTCGGAAGCGACTTTATTAATGTGGTCAATATTAGAATTATATCATAAGGTTTTAAATCAAGAGTGTAATATCTAATAATAACTACACTTCTACATAAGGAAATGACTTTAACCATGATGGTAAGTTAGTTCATAATAGACCATAAAATAGGGTGAATACCTGTAAAATAGATACAGGGATTAAAAAATATGAAAATATGAAAATCTTTGCAACAGATCAATAGTAACATCATTGGGTACAAGTGAGAACAAATAGATTGGGGGATCTGATTTTTTAGAGCTTGAAAAAATTCATACATAAGTTGGCCATAATTACCTATAGACACAACATATCACACAATATATCAATATAAAAAAGATTAATGCAAAAAAGGTTAATGTAAGGACGGTTAATGCACAAAAGGTTACTGCAAGGAAGGTTAATGCAAAAAAGATTAATGCAAAGAAAGGGTTAATGCAAAAAAGGTGTCAGGTCCCAGTCAGAGTTCAGGCCACAGGGAATTCTAGTGTTCAATGTAAATATCCAATAAAGCTCTCGCTTATCTAGAAGTGCTGCCCTGTTGCCGCCTCTGACTTGCATAAGTACATGCTCTATCCCCATGTAGGTGAGGGCATCAATGCTACCCTTTACACAGTTAGTAAAATGTAATGACACTGGGTGACTGAGCTCTCCTTTTTTAATGAGTCCCATATGTTCCCTGATGCGTACCTTCAGGGCCCGTGTGGTACGGCCCACATATTGCTTTCCACATCCGCAGTTTAAAATATAAACTACGAATGTGGTATTGCAATTGATGAAGGACGCAACTGGGAATTCACGACCAGTGACAAATGACCTGAATGATGAGTCAGAGAGCATATGTTTACATGATATACATTTCAGACATTTTAAGCTTCCCTTAGGTAATTGTTTGGAAACTTTAGATTTGCTTGAGAAAAGACTAGGGGAAACTGAGTTAGCGATAGTTTTGGCCCTTTTAAATACAAACTGTGGACCCTCCACAAACACACGTTTCAAAAGGGGATCTCCTGAGAGTATATCCCAGTGTTTTTTAATTATATGTTTTATCTGACTTATTTGAGTATTGTATTGTGTAATAAACAGGGGTTGGTTGTTACCCCTTCTTTCCTTATTGAGAGGTGTATTTCTTTGTTTATGTAGTAATTGTTCCCTGGTAAGGTTATTTACTTCTTCCCAAGACTTCATCAAGTCTACAGATGAGTAACCTCTGTCCTTAAACCTTAAGAGGAGTTACTTTGTGATGAACTGAAGCAGCTTTACTGAGATATATTAAGGACCAAGAGGGGTATACATAGCTACATGCAGCAGAAACTATCTTCCCCTAGCACAGTGCCTGGGAAATGTTACTGTCTTCTTTCTAATCTACATCGCAAGTGACACTTGATCCGTTTTGAAGTCTAAAAACTACAACTCCCATGATCCCCGTAGTGTGAGCATGCGCAGTAGGACACAGAGCTGTGACCTGGATGTAGTCAGTGTCTCCACTTCTGGGAAAGTGAACCTGAGCTCCAACTGCAGCAGAGAGAAGAGGTGAGAGAAAACACACATAAAAAGCAGCCTCACCCCAAGCAGGCAAGAGACACACGCGCACGCCACCCCCCTTCTCGACCAGGGCGAGTGTCTCAGGCCCGTCGTAATATAGTGGGCGCGATTGCTGTGGTTAGCCAGCTATTCTATGGGCGCTGGCACATATGGGGCTTCCGTGGCTGCGTGCGCGCGCCTCCGTCTGCTCAGCTGGGCGATGTGTGATCATCCCCTAGCACAGTGCCTGGGAAATGTTACTGTCTTCTTGTAATCTGCACAGTATGTGACACGTGATCCGTTTCCAAGTATAAAAACTACAACTCCCATGATCCCCTTAGTGTGAGCATGCGCAGTAGGACACAGAGCTGTGACCTGGATGTAGTCAGTGTCTCCACTTCTGGGAAAGTGAACCTGAGCTCCGACTGCAGCAGAGAGAAGAGGTGAGAGAAAACACACATAAAAAGCAGTCTCGCCCCAGACAGGCAAGAGACACACGCGCACACCACCCCCCTTCTCGACCAGGGCGAGTGTCTCAGGCCCGTCGTAATATAGTGGGCGCGATTGCTGTGGTTAGCCAGCTATTCTATGGGCTCGAGCACTCACGGGGCTTCCGTGGCTGCGCGCGCGCGCCTCCGTCTGCTGGGCGATGTGTGATCATCCCCAGCAGACGGAATGTGATCCGACACAGGGCGAGCGGGGACCAGAGAGGGCGAGCAGGGAGCGGGGGGCTGTGTCACGGGCATCGTAGGACTGAATTAAGCAGGTGCATGGATTTAGATATGTTTGAGATTAATAGTTATATATAGGTATATGTTGAAACTTAACAATTGATATATTAAAGTACTCTTTGGCCTCGTTCAGGGTGCAGGCTTCGGAGGGATGGCGTGCTGCCGTGGGACACAATGTATTCAAATTGAATACAGCTGGCCTGTCTCCGAAGTACGGAGTTGACGCTGGCTACAGTTTAAATAAACAAACCAATTCGTTTTTTGAAGCTGTAGCAGCGTCACTGGGACCTCGGCAGCCAATGAAATCATTCTTGAGAATGATTTCAAGACTGCAACTTGGATCCCTAACCTCACGTCTGTAGCCCCGCCTCCTCCTCCCCTCGCCGCCTCCTCCCCTCGCCGCCTCCTCCCCTCGCCGCCTCCTCCCCTCGCCGCCGCCTCCTCCTCCCCTCGCCGCCGCCTCCTCCTCCCCTCGCCGCCGCCTCCTCCTCCCCTCGCCGCCGCCTCCTCCTCCCCTCGCCGCCGCCTCCTCCTCGCCGCCTCCTCCTCCTCCCCTCGCCGCCTCCTTCTCCCCTCGCCGCCTCCTCCTCCCCTCGCCGCCTCCTCCTCCCCTCGCCGCCTCCTCCTCCCCTCGCCTCCTCAACAAGTCTGCTGAGGAGGATGAACACACATCGCCCAGTAGACTGCCGCCCGCCCTCCAACTCCTGCCTCTGGCACCCTGAACGAGGCCTTAGGGCTCTTCTATGCAGCGTGCGGCCGCGAGTTCCTATGCGAACGTGCGTGCACGTGCCGCATGCTTTTCCTGCATATAGTGCCGGGAGCTGCAGGTAATGTATATGTGTGTGTGAGTGTGTGTGTGTATGTGTGAGTATATGTATGTGTGTGTGCATGGGTTGTGTGAGTGAAAGTATCCTAGATAAGATTAAAAAAAAAAAAAAACGAATAAATATTTTTTTTTACTTCTGCAATTATTTACGCACAGACACACATATACATACATTTGAGCGCAGGCAGCGGCGCGAAAAGTTGAATTTCTTCATCTTTGCTGCTGTCTGTCGGCTCCCCTCTCCCTGCCGTGCGCTGCCCGCTGCCAACTGAAAATCCGCACGCGCCCGGCACTATAGAACGTGCCTTGGGCATGTTCTATAGTGCCGGGTGCGTGCTACGGCGTGCGCGCGCGGATTGTTAGTTGGTGACATAAGCCTTTCTTTACGAGGGCTGCGCACGGCAGGGAGAGGGGAGCCGACAGACAGCGGCGAAGATAAAGAAATTCATCTTTTGTGAGTGTACACAAAAAAAATTTATTAAACTTTTTTTTAATTGAAAAAATCTTACTTACACTTACACAACATACAGGCATACCCCGCATTAACGTACGCAATGGGACCGGAGCATGTATGTAAAGCGAAAATGTACTTAAAAGTGAAGCACTACCTTTTTCCCACTTTTTCCCACTTATCGATGCATGTACTGTACTGCAATCGTGCATAACTGATGTAAATAACACATTTGTAACAGGCTCTATAGTCTCCCTGCTTGCGCACAGCTTCAGTACCGGTAGGGAGCTGGTATTGCTGTTCAGGACGTGCTGACAGGCGCATGCGTGAGCTGCCGTTTGCCTATTGGGCGATATGTACTTACTCGTGAGTGTCCTTAAACTGGGGTATGCCTGTATATACACGCATATACACTTACCTGCAGCTCCCGGCTCTATATACACAGAAAGCATGCTGCACGTGCGTTCGCATAGGAACGCACGGCCGCATGCTGTATATAACAGCCCTTAGGGCCCTTCTATACTGGTTGCGGGCGTGTGCGAACGCGCGTGCTCGTGCCGCATGCTTTTTGTTTGTATACAGCCAGGAGCGTGTGCGTGTGAATGAAATAATGGTGTAAATAAGATTTTTTTTTTAAACAAAAAAAGTTGAATAAATAAAAAATGTTTTATTGCACACTCACTGACATACACACACATACATACATTTGAGCGCCGGTAGCGGTGCGAAATCAATCCTCCCACCGTCTTCGCCGCTGTCTGTCGGCTCCCCGCTCCCTGCCATGCGCGTGGCTCTTGTATAGAAGGGCTGCCATGCGCGCGCCACTATAGAACCAGCCTTAGGACCGTTCTATACTGTTTGCACTCGTGCGTGTGTGT
The DNA here is from genome assembly GCF_040206685.1 of Ascaphus truei. Taxonomy (NCBI): domain Eukaryota; kingdom Metazoa; phylum Chordata; class Amphibia; order Anura; family Ascaphidae; genus Ascaphus; species Ascaphus truei. The sequence continues at coordinate 40,163,368 of NC_134497.1, forward strand.
GTGTGTGTGTGTGTGTGAATTATGTATGAAATAATATTTTTTGAATAAAAAAAAGTAATCAAAATATTTTTTATTTATTTAACTTGGACACATACACATACGCACAAACATACATACACACACACACACACATACATACATTACAGCGCCGGTAGCAGCGCAAAATCATTCATTTCTTCATGTTCTCCCTCGTTGGTCCGCTCTAAGCCCCCTGCCGTGCGCGAGCGCGAGCGCGGCACCATTATAGAATGTCTGAAAAGAAAAGCAAATGTGTGGTGCTCAGATAAAAAGCCTCAATATGGTACTTGAAAGAAACCACAATAAAGTTCAAATATTTGATTGAAGAGTCCTGCAGTACGAACCCCCTGATGAATGAGTAAGGGATATTAACCCATAATATGTAGAACAATCACTACTCCATTATAATCCGACTAGTGGATTAGGGTCCCCACGAGCAATGTAGTAAGAGACCTCACAATAAAGTGACCCAACATATATTATCGGAATGGAGAATAAGCAGGTGATTTGAATGACTCACTTTGAGTTGTAGATGTCCGTAAGACTGTCAAGTCTTCATCCACAGCAGGGGGTGTGCTGCCGTTTTTTCTGGGGTGCTGATGAGAGAAACAGTAGGAAAAAGCAGGCACCAGTAACTCGGGAAACAAATAATGAAGGATATCCAAGGGAGCGTGTGCCCATTAAAAATGAATTTAATGGAAACTACAAAAAAACAGCAACATTACGGGGTACACAGCCCCCCACCAACGCTGAGCCCCTGCATCCTCAATGAGGATGCCTTGAGAGGGGGCTCACCCGAGCGTCCGCAGGCGTGCTGACGAGTTGGATTTTTCAGCCGACAGGCGAAGCTGTTTTTCAACGCGCTGTCGGCTGAAAACATCCAATCAGCGCGAAGTAGCGTCAACGTCACGTTGACGTCGGTGCATCGCGGGCTATTGGCTCAGTGACGTCACTGCCCCGCCTCCCCCCCCTCTCCCTATCGCGCACGCTGCCTCGCCTGCATGTGCATGAAATCGCACAGGCTTCACGCACAGGCTTCAACAGACGAGCCTCAGCGTCAGCACGGCTCTGCACTGCTCACACCTCTATGGACGCAGCCTTTCGTATGAATGAGTACATGGGGTATGCTATGCTCCTGTGACAGTCCAGTGACTCATTTCTTTTAGGCACCGTATGCATGTACAGGCATACCCCACATTAACGTACGCAATGGGACTGGAGCATGTATGTAAAGCGAAAATGTACTTAAAAGTGAAACACTACCTTTTTCCCACTTATCGATGCATGTACTGTACTGCAATCGTCATATACGTGCATAACTGATGTAAATAACGCATTTGTAACAGGCTCTATAGTCTCCCCACGCTTCAGGCTACAACAATACCCCAGTCCAATGATTAGTCCATATAGATATGGAAAGTTCTTTTCAATATTCCAGCTGATGGAGCGATGGTGATCCAATTGCTGGCTGCTGGTTCCGAACTCCTCCTAGTATGTAATGGACAAAAAGGAAAAGACCATTGCGCAGCCACTAGAATCCATGAATAACTCCACAACAGATTAAAGTAATGAACTTACAGACTTGCTGTGTTGTTGTTCCTTTGAGACAATCTGTGCTTTTAACCTCTTCTCTTCCAGATATCACGAATCCCACGTGTTGTATGTCTATCCTCCAGGTTTTCTGTCTGTTCACAGCATTACCACTTGGTCATAGTTCCCATGTGTTCCCAGAAAGGAAATAACATGAAAGATGATGGTGCAGATTGATAAAAATTTATTACAATAAAAATAAAAAACAGCCAAGGGCTTACTCACATAAACCAGGCTGTATAAAAACAGCTGACAACGTGCCATCCGCAGCTTGATACAATCAGGTAGGCAGGCTTCTGGGAGGATGGCGCTATTGTTGTTTGCAAACCCTGAAGTGGCGTCTAACTCTCAGTAGTTACTCTGCGAGATTCGCCCCCTCTATTTGCTATAGCTTCCTCTATCTCAGCTTGAGGTGGCCAGCACTGCAGAATGTGCTCTGCTCACCTCTCTGGGTAACTGCCGTCAGCCCGCGCTAAGCCTCGTGATGTCACACTCTGGCGTCTCTCCTGATCTCTATGCTCCTGCTTCTGAAGACCGTGTCAGTTCTAGCTCCTCCCTCTCCATACGCGTTTCGTGACGCAATGTGGTCACTTGATCAGCGTCACGAAACGCGTATGGAGAGGGAGGAGCTAGAACTGACACGGTCTTCAGAAGCAGGAGCATAGAGATCAGGAGAGACGCCAGAGTGTGACATCACGAGGCTTAGCGCGGGCTGACGGCAGTTACCCAGAGAGGTGAGCAGAGCACATTCTGCAGTGCTGGCCACCTCAAGCTGAGATAGAGGAAGCTATAGCAAATAGAGGGGGCGAATCTCGCAGAGTAACTACTGAGAGTTAGACGCCACTTCAGGATTTGCAAACAACAATAGCGCCATCCTCCCAGAAGCCTGCCTACCTGATTGTATCAAGCTGCGGACGGCACGTTGTCAGCTGTTTTTATACAGCCTGGTTTATGTGAGTAAGCCCTTGGCTGTTTTTTATTTTTATTGTAATAAATTTTTATCAATTTGCACCATCATCTTTCATGTTATTTCCTTTCTGGGAACACATGGGAACTATGACCAAGTGGTAATGCTGTGAACAGACAGAAAACCTGGAGGATAGACATACAACACGTGGGATTCGTGATATCTGGAAGAGAAGAGGTTAAAAGCACAGATTGTCTCAAAGGAACAACAACACAGCAAGTCTGTAAGTTCATTACTTTAATCTGTTGTGGAGTTATTCATGGATTCTAGTGGCTGCGCAATGGTTTTTTCCTTTTTGTCCATTACATACTAGGAGGAGTTCGGAACCAGCAGCCAGCAATTGGATCACCATCGCTCCATCAGCTGGAATATTGAAAAGAACTTTCCATATCTATATGGACTAATCATTGGATTGGGGTATTGTTGTAGCCTGAAGCGCCAGGTCATTGCATTTTTTGTATAATTGTTTGTAATGAGTTTGTGAGGAATTTGTTTGGCAGAGACCCCGTGGCAGCTTTCACTTAGCAATAAGCTTATTATTCACATATTGTATTTACACTTTATATATTTTTTTTTTTGCGCAGAGTTATAGGGTATATCTTTTTCTAGTTTATCTTCTATAGTCTCCCCGCTTGCGCACAGCTTCGGTACAGGTAGGGAGCCGGTATTGCTGTTCAGGACGTGCTGACAGGCGCATGCGTGAGCTGCCGTTTGCCTATTGAGCGAGATGCCGCTTTTCTTTTCCTCTTTTTGTTTAATACACTTTTCAAGTGTTCTCTATACCTTGATGGGTTTTCCTATTATTTATTTATTTATAAAATGTATTTATTTAAAAAAATATTTTACCAGGAAGTACAGTAATACATTGAGAGTTACCTCTCGTTTTCAAGTATGTCCTGGGCACATAGTTAAGACAAATAATACATGGTTACAAATACAGTTACATAAATGAACAGGGTATACATTATATACAAGACATTGCATGCACAGTTAAAGAAAATATATATTACTAGCTGAGAGACCCGGCGTTGCCCGGGATGTGAACCGTGAATAAGTACAGTATGTGTAAATGTTGTATTGTAAAGTGTTAATGTTTCAAACAGTTTCACACAGTCACAGACACTTACACAGACTTATACACACTCACAGACACTCACACACAGTGTCACACAATTACACACACCAGCACCAACACCCGCTCCCCCCCCTCCTCCTGCGCAGGCAGCGGGGACAACGGTGGGGCATCCCCCAACCCATCTCCTGTCCCGCAGCCTGTCACGCGGTGACAGGGGGAAGCCGGGACCGGAGGGGCATCCCCCAACCCATCTCCTGTCCCGCGGTGACAGGGGGAAGCCGGGACCGGTGGGGCATCCCGCCTCCCATCTCCTGTCCCGCGGCCTGTCACGCGGTGACAGGGGGAAGCCGGGACCGGTGGGGCATCCCCCCTCCCATCTCCTATCCCGCGGCCTGTCACGCGGTGACAGGGGGAAGCCAGGACCGGAGGGGCATCCCCCCTCCCTTCTCCTGTCCCGCGGCCTGTCACGCGCGGCACCGGGGTGTGAGCTTGGGGGGGGGGTGAGCTTGGGGGAGGGGATGAGCTTGGGGGGGGGAGTGAGGTGTGTGTGTGACACTGTGTGTCCTTTGGGCCATCACTCCGCCTCAGGCCAATGAGAGGTGTGCGGGAGCGGCCCAAGGGACCAATGAGATTTAGGGACACCGGACATCCAGGCAGGCAGGCAGGCATACAGTGCTTTCAATTATATAGTATAAGATGGGCGTATTATGTATTAGCATGTCCTTTATTTGCACTGGCCTGCCTTCTTGGACCTTGGGCAGTGCTAGTATCTTTGCATTTATCTTATGTCTCCTCTGAAAGCAGTTTACAATTATTCAAGGGGAGATTATGTTTTCCTTTTTGTAATGTGTGTGAGACAGTAATACCTTATCAATACTTAGGCTAGCGATTCCTGTGTTTAGGGTTTTTATGCAGGGATAATGGTAGGGGCTGGTGCTGCCAGGGTCTAAGGATGCAGATCTTTCAATGCTTTACTTGCTTGATTTGTGCGTTCCACTATGGTTATCTCCATTCTAGCATATGTTCTCCCTTTTAAATTAAGTGTGCTTTTATTTTATTTTGTATTTAGGCATTTTACTTCAGACTTGTTCCGATTATTCCTTCCATGCAGGAGGAGTTTAGGAGCTTGTTTGTTTTCCCCCCTTTTGTTGTCACATTGTTGTTATCCTCCATCCCCCTTTTTTTCACTCCAACCACTCCCTTCCCTCCACATTATTGTAGTTGTTGTTTTCGACAGATACGATCTACAGACCCTGCATTTGGGTATATTGTACAGCTGCTACAAATGTTGCCAAATATACTTTTATTGACGTATTCAAATTGACAATTGTCTATTGTATCTATTTGTGTGCTGGGGCCCCTTTGTATATATATCTGATTCATTCGGGGGGGCTCAGAGGTCCCCCCTGCCTCTGTGCACCAATTTATATTTATACATTTAGTTATTTGTGGAGTGCTACCTAACAAACATACTTTCCTTAAAAGCTAATGCTCTGCTGTTCACCCAGCTTTTAAGCATAGCATAGGATTAGATGCAAAGCCAGTAAAACCAGTCACAGACAGCTGTTTCGACCTTTTGAGTCTCATCAGTGTGAGGCTAGTTGTACAGGGAACATAAAACATGTATTATATTAAAAGCACTTTAATTCCTGGTAACGGTATGTCCCCCTCATACTACTATCGACTTACTATCTATCAAAGGATTTGAAAAGATTTCAGCCACTTTAATTGGAGTTTTGCAGCTAGTGAGATTTCCTTTTAAATCGTTAAATATTATGATCTACTTTGAATGTATGATCCACTACATCTGCTCTCCGGCCCTAATGCTGCACATGTGCTAAACCCTTCATTTTTACAATGTACAGCTACAGTTTACTTTCATCCTGAACTTTTTGTGATATGCCAACTTACCTCTCCTGCATGACCTTTTGTAAGACAGTTTGTGTAACAGTGACTTTTTTGTCTCGTCTAGTACAAAGACAAGCACCAATAATCCACCCATGCCAACACTGCAAGGTTGCTTTTAGCAGTCAGGATTACCTCCTCAAACATCTGAAGTTCAAATACCCAAATGAGAATATGGAAAAGATGAGGACAGAACAATCTTGCAACATTCCAATAAATATGACAGAAAATGCATCTTTCAACCCGTCAAGGCAATTAATAAACAATGTAACTGCTTCTCATCCCAAAAAATATATATTACCAGCAGCCAAAGGAAAAGATCTTGGAGAAAGTGGGAAGAGTCTACAGAAGAATCTACAGAAGAGGACACACACAGGGGAGAGACCGCATGTATGTTGAGAATGTGGGAAGGGGTTTAGTCGGTTTGCCAACCTGAAGGTACATTAGAGGACACACACAGGGGAGAAACCTCATGTATGTGGGGAATGTGGGAAGGAATTTAGTGTGTTATCCCACCTGAACACACACTTTAGGACACATACAGGGGAGAGACCGCATGTATGTGGGGAATGTGGGAAGGGATTTAGTCGGTTATCCCACCTGAACACACACAAGAGAACACACACTGGGGAGACACCTCATGTATGTGGGGAATGTGGGAAGGGATTTAGTGTGTCATCCAGCCTGAACGTACACAAGAGGAAACACACAGGGGAGAGACCGCATGTTTGTGGGGAATGTGGGAAGTGATTTAGTTTGTTAACCCACCTGAACAGACACATTAGGACACACACAGGGGAGAGACTGCATGTTTGTGTGGAATGTGGGAAGAGATTTAGTGACTTATCCAGCCTGAACAAACACAATAGATCACACACAGGATAGAGACCCCATGAATGTGGGAAGGGATATAATGATTTATCCAGCCTGAGGAGACACATAGGGGAAAGACCTATCTCTAAAGCCAGGCATGATTAGGGATTACCAGCGACTAAGACGCTCACATATAAGTGCACACGTGTATCTGTGTTACGCTGAATCACAATGAAAAGTGATTTTAGTTTATGGTGCATAAAACGAGCATTTTAAAGGGGTAAAATGTTATGTTATTTATATATTTGAAATGTTGGTTATTTGTATCATTCTTACAGGCATACCCCGCTTTAAGGACACTCACTTTAAGTGCAATCGCGAGTAAGTACATATCGCCCAATAGTCAAACGGCATCTCACGCATGCGCCAGTCAGCACGTCCTGAACAGCAATACCGGCTCCCTACCTGTACCGAAGCTGTGCGCAAGCGGGGAGACTGTAGAGCCTGTTACACATGTGTTATTTACATCAGTTATGCACGTATATGATGTTTGCAGTACAGTACATGCATCAATAAGTGGGTAAAAGGGAGTGCTTTACTTTAAGTACATTTTCGCCTTACATACATGCTCCGGTCCCATTGCGTACGTTAATGCAGGGTATTCCTATATTGTAGTTTTATTTAAAGAAAAATGTTCTTAATGTTTTATGTTTTAATGCTGTTGGTTCTAATAAAATGTGCGTTTCCCATTATGCTAAAGCTGTCTCATTTAGCTGTGAATCTGAATAGTTTTGCCGCGACCAATTGGTCGCCGGCATTAGGTTGCAGACAGACCCTCCGCCACCAGCCGTTTCTAATGTAAGTTTTATTACTGTTTTGGGAAGGGGGTTTAGGGTAAGGGCTTGGTGTTGGGGGTTTTAGGGTAAGAGGGATCTTAGGATATAACTAGCCAGGGGTGGGGTGAGTAGCAGCGAAACGGCTGTGACCTAATGTCCTAGAATGTCCTGTGACTATTGAGGTGGAGCACAGGGACACAGACTAACGTCCCCAGTGAGGGACATTAATGCAGCCGCCTTTACATACTGTGTGTCATGTTCCTTTTAATATCTAGAGAGCAGTGTAAGGGCTGACAATCTATTTCACAGGTTACACGTAGACATGAAAATGCACCTGAGGGGGTTAAGTGCCCCTTTATTAATGACATATGGCAGTAATGATGTAACAAATAGTCCCACCTCACACAGGGACCTTTCCCACTGATGGTTTCACTTGCACACCTCTATGGCAGAGATTCCTGTTACACATACGCTGGCGTTACCTCCCCACAAGCACATTGCCAGGCTGAGGGAGGTGTCCAGGAGACACACCCAACTTTATTTTGTATTGGTAACTCTAACTCAGAATGAAAAGCATTTAGCAGAGGTGGGCACGGGACTGTGGGGGTGGGGGGGGGGGCAGAGGCTGGAGGGGAACACGGGACTGTAGAAGCCCCTCGATCACCTCTGGGTTTTAATTTGGGCTTGTTCTGTTTTGGCGGAAAAGTGAGCTTTGTGTTACCAGGCAGATGTTGGGACAGGTGTCAGGTGATTGGCTGAGGACCAAGTGCTGGGCAGATGGGCAGAGTGCTGTGACTGGACACTGGAGGGAGGGCGTGGCTAGGGAGTTTTGGCAGGAAAATGAAAGGTACGATATATTTAGACAGAGCAGAAGCAGATAGGGAAATGACCGGTGGTTAGGGAACATTGGCTGTTCCACTCCCCTCCCTATGTGTTATAATTATAACAGATATGTGTATACACACACACGTGTATAGGTACATTTACGTTGCACCAGGATGCGCAGGAAGTTTGTTTCCTGGATACTAAAGTGTATAAACTGGAGGGACAGTTACAGACTGACTTATTTATTAAGAGCACAGACCGGTACACACTTTTGCACTATAGCAGCTTTCATCCCCCTAGTACCATTCGTTCACTCCCTAGAAGTCAATTCTATAGGGTGAAAAGAATAGTCCGTGAACCCGATAGGCTTACGGAAAAGTTGACCTTTATGACTGAGAAGTTTAATGCATGTGGATATCCAGAAGGAGAACTTAATGGAGAGATAGAGAGAGTTGAGAATCTTGACAGAGAGACTTTATTGCTACCTACAAAAACCAAGACTGAGACCAGGAGAATTCTGTTCGTGAGAACTTTTATCACAGCGAGTCCCAGGATCCTGAGGAAACATTGGCATTTGATCAGCTCGGATCCACTGTTGGGTCAAGCGTTTACAGGCCCTTCTCTCATGGCTTATAGGAAGGCTCCCACGCTAAGGAACGCTCTAGTTAGGGCGGACTTTGGTTCAGCCAAAACTTTGGGATCACGGTTTAAAGGAGTGCCCATTAAAGGTACATTTCCTTGTCTCTCAAGTGCACAGTGTGGGAATGTGCAGAAGGGGCAACATTCACTCACGCTCGGACGGCAAAAAATATGGGATTAAAGATTATGCCACATGCAACTCGGATTTTGTGGTTTATCTCCTGAAGTGTCCTTGCGGGTTGGCTTATGTAGGGGAAACTATACGTACGGTCAAAGAACGGATCAGCCAGCACAAATCTAGGGGCCACATCGGGTGACATGGCAAGGAGCCGAATGGAGGGGGGGGGGGAGAACAAGGAGCCGAATGGGGGGGGGGGGGGGGGGAACAAGGAGACGAATGGGGGGGGGACAATGAGCAAAATGGAGGGGGAATAAGGAGCCGAATGGGAGGGGACAATGAGCCGGATGTGGGGGGGGGGGGTGACAAGGAGCCAAATGGGGGGGGGTGGAGGGGGACAATGAACCGAATGGGGAGGAGCAGGACAGTGAGCCGAATGGGTGTGGGTGACACGGAGCCAAATGGGAGGGTGACAAGGAGCCGAATGAGGGGTGAGGGGGTTAAACAACGAGCCGAATGGGGACAACGACAAGGGGCCTCATGCAGTAAGCAGCGAAAAAAAGCATTAGGCAGTTTTGGAACTAGCCATGTTTTTGGCGTGTTAAACTCGCTGTAAGGGTAAGAAATGAAAGTGTTTTAAAAGCTTGCTTTGCACTATTGTAAATGATTTTGGCTATGCATAGATGTGTGTTCAATGTATTTTATTTTTAGATAGATGTAATTTTTGTGTTTCTTTGCTGTACTTTAGGTCATGGTGAGGCTTGCTTTTGTATATTGTAATTGTTGGTGTCCTATTTTGTATGATGGTAACTTGTTCTCTTTAACGTTTGCTATAGTTAATTGTGTAATTGGTATGGATGCTATTTTAATTGTTTTGGATGTAATTAATGTATGCTAATTGATTGATGGTGACTTTATTGGATTACATTGTATACTTCTTTTGATATAATGCCATTTTAGTTGGAATATTGTATTGTTAACATTGATTTGCAGCATGTACATGTAGCCTACATTTTATGCAGCATGTATACAAAGTAAATGCAATGTTTTAAGTGGCATTTGAGGTTTTAGATTGAATGATTACATTTGATTTGTTTAGGAAATAGCATTGTATTTCATTGAGGATGTTATGGATAAGTGGTATTTTTAATTGGATCATGTTTTTGTTAACCCGGAGACATTTCTTTGTATATTGGTTCATCATGTGTATATATATATATATATATATATATATATATATATATATATATATATATATATATATAAAGTAGTGGTGTCTTCATAATCATTCCATAATAATTAATGCAATAAGGTAATATTAGATCTATGGAGTGGTTCAAATTATGTAATTAACGATTTAATTGTTATCCTAATTGTGTATGCAAATTGACCTTGCTATAAGTACTGTGGGGTCACAACCAATGGATATCCCCTGATGAAGTCATCTTTGATGACGAAACGCGTAGGGCGTGGCTAAGACGGAGGAGGCACTTTCCCACTGAATACAGTGTATCACGGACTACTACGATTGCAGTTTGAGAGTGGCGAGCCAGACAAGAAGAGCGGACATATCTCTACTATTCCTGGTAGTGCAGCAGCCAGAAGTAAGCAGGCAAAGGCTGTGGTTCCCGGAGGGATTTCCTTTTGCGGGGCACACGACCGGGAGGACGTCACTTCCGGTGAAGGAGACTGCACCACGCGTGTGTAGGACAGGACTCCATTGCTGATCCGGACGCTACTACTGGCATATGAGAGCCAATCTCATAACTGCTTTATTTTACCGTTTGACTTGTGAGTGGGCATTTGTCTGTTTTTTAATGTTCCATAAACTGTTTGTTTTACTTTAATGCACTAGGTGTGCGCCTGTTTTTTTCTCTTTTTCTTTCATACTGTAGGTATCTACAAGGGAGTTGTGATCCCTTTCAAACGGGCTGCCGTTACCTGGATGCACTTTATTGGAACTGGACTCTATGTTTTTTAAGGTTTTGGTATTATCAAAATATTTTTTATGAATTTTTTATATTTAAATATTTTTTCCATTTTTTTTAGTAGTTTTTATTAAAGTCATTTATACAATATATGTGTCATCTTAGCAACATAGGATCTATTTTATATTTACTACCCCCTCTGGCCACCCCATAGGTTGTTTCAACACAGTAGCTGACTTACTCACAGTTAGGCAGGTTGTAATAGTAGGCGCTCCTTAATATTTTTGTTTTGATATATATATATATATATACTGTATATATATATATATATATATATGTAACAGAGCAGATGGCACACAAATACAGATGAAGACAGGTGCTTAGTCCCATATGAATGAATATAATCAAAGGCTCCTTACCAGGCAGACCAGAGAATCCAGGGAATCCAAAGCAGGCACAGCAAGGAAGAGACAGCACACTTGTTAGCAAAAAGAATTGTATTAGTGAAGCAGGCACAAAACACCAACGTTTCGGTCCTAAAAACAGGACCTTTATCAAGGGAGTGCTAGATAAAGGTCCTGTTTTTAGGACCGAAACGTTGGTGTTTTGTGCCTGCTTCACTAATACAATTCTTTTTGCTAACAAGTGTGCTGTCTCTTCCTTGCTGTGCCTGCTTTGGATTCCCTGGATTCTCTGGTCTGCCTGGTAAGGAGCCTTTGATTATATATATATATATATATATATATATATAAATATATGTACAGTATATATATATTTTGTTTCTTTTATTTTTATTGTATTTTTTCATGATGAAGCCCCTGTACAAAGGAATGTGTGAAGGGTGGGTATGTGGCCAGGATGGCTTAACCCCTTCATTACCTTTTGCGGTTAGTATTCAATAAGGTGAGGAAGGGGTTCATTTATATGTGAATGTCATTGCAATGTATTGGCTATGTATTATTTTGGCAATGGACCACAAGGATGATGCTGGCGACAGGGCCTTCTTCTTGATGAGGTTAGTAGAATTTTCTTTATTTTATTATGCTTGTTAATGTGTTTAATAATGGCCAAATAATGTATTATCCCTATGTGGATAATAGTTATTTGGCA
>NC_134497.1:40175391-40207891 GCF_040206685.1 Ascaphus truei
CAAAAGCTCTTTTTAGATATTGTATCCGCTTCTGCGGTCTGTGGTTTGGATGGCTGCCAACCCGTTCCTGGAGGTCGGCGTTGAGGAATCCCCATTGAAATGAATGGTTTCATTGACTTACATTGGGAAACCGCCGCTCCTCCTCTCGGGCGCCATATGCAGATCTTCTACTGAAATGGGCCAAATCGCCGGTTTCGCCATAGGATTGTATGGAGCTGCAATGGCGACCTATGGAGAGCTGCAAAATGGAGCCTGTAAAGGCGGGGAAAAGGAACAAAGGGCTATATCACTTCCTAACTATTAACCCTTCTCCTCCCGAACGGATCCCTGTGTGAGTGTTGGTGCAGACACTGGAATGGGGAAAATACATTGTTACAGGGGAATACACATTTGGGTGCTGAAGCAGGGTAAGAACACATTACTGGACCACAGTCCAGTTAACCCCTTGCCTCCCAAGTGAGGTCAGGGGGTGGCCATATGGGGGTGCAACCCCTTTAATACCGGGCCAATCCCCCTCTCCCTCTACAGTGGATACTTGACTTGTGGTTAACTAACTGTTTTGAGTTTGCAACAAATGTTTGATGTGGTTAGTGTCAGTGTAGGGCAATTGTATCATTGTTTCTGTTGTGGAAAAATACAATTTAAAGCTCAGATCAAAAGCTTATCCAATTAACGGTATAACTTTCGTTAGGAATGTCCTAGGGTTCTGATTTTTTGTATGCAAACGATTAGGAGAGAGACATGTAGACTGATATGATTTTATTAATGATACCTTTTGTGAAAATGCATAAACAGGCATAGCCCTTGTGTAAGTACCTTTACAGTTATGTGAGGTGGGGGTGAGAAAAGCGTAAATAAAAAACACAGTTTGAGGGTTATGTCACAGAATAACACGTGAATTTATTCAAATCTAGTGCACATAGGAGACAGCTTCAACACAAAAAAGCTCTCCAACAGATAATACAGTATGCCATATATTTATACCCTAAAAGCTAAAACTCCCTCCCTTTATGGGGGCTTGCACATCACAAAATATTACATAAATTTTGTAATATTAAAGCTGATGTCAGTTTGTAATACATAACAATACCGAATAAATGTTCGTAAGCTAAAAATCATTATGGGGTTAAATGTGATGTTTTTATGTTCTGCCACCTGGCAAATAAGTATGAGAAACAGTTCCACTGTAAGAATCTGAACTTATCTTAGACTACTAATGAGGCTTCTCATTATTTCTGGACTGTTTACACTTTCATTTGGAGCTGGTTGGATGAGGAAAGATCAATAAACATCAGCTAGGAGCAAAACATTCCAGTCTCTGGTTCACACGTTCGTTCACACAGATTTCTTCACATAGAAACGTGACATACAAAACTTACAAAGACAAGACAAAAATGGCGGACAAAAGTAGTCAAACAAAATGGCTTCTTAGACCCTAATGCTGTTTACGTCAGACACCCTAATGTCTCAACTTTGTCAGGGGATTTACATGACAGGCAGGGGACATGATACATTAAAAGATTCACCCTGCTAGTTTATGACCCACTATACCAGGGGGGCAGGTATGCATAACCAAATGCTTGGATTCTAAGGGACCCTGGGTTTATGCACTCCAGGATGTATACAAAAGTCCAGAGCTTCAAAGGGGTTAACCAGCTAAGGTTGGATGCCGGTTATTGAATTAAAACCAGATGGCCAGCAACTGGGGGGATATTCTGAGAGAGCCAGATATTCTGTCGCTGAGCAAAGGGGGTTTCGCCAGGCATGCTAAGCGGGGGGACGTGGGACGTTCACACATGCCCCTTAGCCTGTCCTGAAGCTTGTTGCCTGGTTACCAAGACTACTGGCAACCTTGCAATAGGGCAGAATTTGGCTCCCACACAAAGATTGGTTCCCCATTGCCCAGATAGGGTTTTGAAGGTATTATAAGCTAGTGCAGGCCATGGGGAAGTGATTCTCTGCTGTAACATCAGGAAGGAGCGGACGGGGTTAAGAGGAGTTTTTATCACCATCACAGATTTGTACCCCGCTCAGGATTTTGTTAGATCTAAGAACTTGGAAACAAATTCTGCAAGGGCAGAACAAAATTCTTGTATTTGGCTGCGATATAGGGGTCCTGTTGCCTGCTTGCTGTCAACCCAGCACTGACGACCGGATTACATGCACTTTCATTCCAGAAATCTTTTATTTCGTTATAGTAAGTGTTTATTTGTGGTATTTTGGTAACTCAAGTTGTGTGTGTTCTCTATGTAAATAAATCACAATTTATTTTATCTCACGGTTTTATTCAATCAAGGATTCAGAGATTAAGGTGTTAATAAGCTTGGTCCCCCGTGACAAGACCCCTTGGTGACATTGTATTCAGTTTATAGATCATCTTGGCTGCTAATTGCAACAAAACTTTGTTTCTATCACGGATGCACTTTCTTATGGATGAGCCCCATGCTGAGTGTATTATACATTACACTCGGTATATAGATGATATCTTTATGATATGGACTGGTAACAAAGAAGAGCTCATGGAGTTTGTGACCCACCTTAATACAATATCGTATACTATCCGATTCACATCCTGCTACAGCCTTACAGAAATCACATATCTGGATACGGTGGTTTTCATTTGGAATGGTGTATTGGGCACCAGGATTTTTAACAAACCATAGGACAAGAACTCTTTCTTGGATGCCAGAAGCCATCACTCGCAGCCACTCAAGAAGGGGTTACCATACTCTTAAATGCTACGGGTACGTAGAATCACCAGCTATCCCTTGGAAGTAGAGGCAGCACTAGAGAAAGTGGCAGTCCGTTTTCATGATAGGGGCTAGGATGAAAGGGAAATCAAGCTTGCCCTGGAGAAATCTAAGATACCATCTAGGGATAACCGTCTCCAAGTAGGTACGAGACCGGAGCAAGAGGACCGATTTAATATAGTGACGACGCTCAGTACGGCCTCCAATTTCATTCAGCAGACAGTACGCAACAACTAGTTTATCCTACAAAACAACAACAAAAAATCAGCAAATATACATGATTTTATGCATTTTTGCCCTACTTAATGTGTTGCATATTGTCACCTCACCCTCGGTAGATGCGTAGTATCTTTATTCTCCAGGCAACGGCCTGTATAGTCACACTGGACTTTGTCCGTTGGGTGCCTCTTTGGTATATGTTTTTGGATGTTCTAGTGCATTTGCCCATTTCAAATACATTAAGCAGAATAAATATAATAAATACATCTTGCACTCACTCTTGCCTGACTGCCACAATTGAGACCATCCTCATCCTCACCCCATCGATGTCACCCTCCGGTACTGCAAAACATACACAAGATTAAAAAGAGCCAATATAATGTCCCCTAGCCCCTTAATCACCGTAAAGGTTATTAACCGCTATAGTCAGGCCAGCACAACTCCAGTCCTCGAGGGCCGCAAATAGGCCAGGTTTTCAAGATATCCCATCTTAAGCACAGCTGGCTCAATTGGTGGCCCAGTCATACTGAGCCACTAATTGAGCCAGCTGTGCTGAAGTAGGGATATCCTAAAAATCTGGCCTGTTTGCGGCCCTTGAGGACTGGAGTTGTGCAGACCTGGCTATAGTAATTAAGGGGTTAACCCACCCTCCCCCACCACTCACTCGGGAGGCCTAACCACCCTCCCCAATACCCACCCGTGAGGCCTAGCCACCCTCCCCCACTACCGACCCAGGAGGCCTACCCACCCTCCCTTGGCGACAGTACCCCCTTCACCCACCCCCAGTACCCACAACAAAACCAATACAGAGAACAGTCCCACAATAAACATTACTATAGTTACATAGTTACATAGTAGATGAGGTTGAAAAAAGACATACGTCCATCAAGTTCAACCTATGCTAAATTTAGACAACAGATACTTTATAATATATCTATACTTGTTGATCCAGAGGAAGGCAAACAAAAATACCCAGAGTCGTATCATCCAATGATATCTCATAAGGGGAAAAATAAATTCCTTCCTGGCTCCAAGATTAATCCCTGGATCAACATCCTTCCCATGTATACTTATTATGTATATTCCTGTATAACTTTCCTATCTAAAAAGATGTCCAACCTTTTTTTAACAAATCTATTGTATCTGCCATCACTGTCTCCATGGGTAATGAATTCCACATTTTAACTGCCCTTACTGTAAAGAACCCTTTCCTTTTTTGCTGGTGAAATCTCCTTTCCTCCAACCTTAAGGTATGGCCCCGAGTCCTTTGTACTGCCCGTGGGATGAATAGTTCTTTTGAAAGCTCCTTGTATTGTCCCCGAATATATTTGTATATAGTTATCATATCCCCTCTTAGACACCTCTTTTCTAATGTAAATAAATCTAATTTAGCTAGTCTCTCCTCATAAGTTAGATTGTCCATCCCCTTTATTAATGTGGTGGCTCTTCTCTGCACTCTCTTGTTCCATAATGTCATATTTTAGGATTGGTGCCCAAGATTGTACTCCATATTCAAGGTGTGGCCTGACTAATGCTTTGAAAAGAAGCATAATTATGTTTACTTCCCTTCCATCCATTGCCCATTTAATGCAAGATAAGATCTTGTTTGGCTTTGCAGCTACTGCATGACTTTGGGCACTATTGCTAAGCCTGCTGTCTACAAGCACTCCTAAATCCTTCCCTATCAAGGATTCCACCAATTTATCCCCATTTAATTTGTAATTCGCCTTTTTATTCTTGCTTCCCAAATGCATAGCCTTACATTTATTTGTCGAAAAAAATATTGTGAATAAAGCGCTATAGTGTCTAGAAACTAATTAGTGAAATAGTACTAAAATAAACCCTTTACATAAAGGTAAGGCTGCCTCGTACCTACTGTCTAGTACAGACAGAAACAGAACATAAAACAAGATAAACCTGGCGCCAAGTAAATGTCCAAAATGGTAAGTTCTGTGAGCCTCAATTAATCTGCACAAGTGCTTCCAGGCCATGTAACGAGAAAAACAAACAAAGAAACAAATCATAGCGTATAACTGCTGGGTAATGTCAGCCTACACTATAAACAAATTAAACAAAACATGTACAAACTCTTAGTAACAGACTAAACATATTTATTAAAATGTAATGAACTATGTCATTAAAAAGAGAACCACAGTAATAACAATGAAGGACAGCTGCTCATCCGGAGATGGTAAAATCAAAACCCTACTTACAAGAAGCAGGGTGATAGCATGCGGTGATGGAACGAAGTTGGTGTTCAAATGACATCGGGGGGGGGGGGGTGTTCTAACAGAGTTACCACTCTGTGACGCCGGTGCCGTCGCCCGGATCTCCCTACTGCCAATCACGGGGAAGAGCTGGTGGGGGAAGCAGTCTCACTGGGGTGCTCATGCCGACGCCGCGTGTAGCTAATCCCCCTCTCACTGCTCCTCCTCTCTGCCCGACAACTGGCGCGCGCCCGCGAGGTTTAAAGGAACACGACCCTCTCCACTCGATCACAGAACAAGACCAGCTATTCCTTCACAGTGCTGTATGCAGTCCAGAGGGGGAGAAATGACACCCACCCTATGTGTTTCATAGAAATAATTTTACTGGAAAAGTGGACATCACCTACTGCTTCTGATTCCTGCTTTTGATCTACGTTGGAAAAGAGGATATCATCTATCTAAGACTGCATATCTCAACACTTAACTATTGCTGTGATGCTACCTTTGTTTTTTATATTTGCTGCAACCTCACTTATTTTCAAATTATGCACTTCCTTCCACCAGTCTCCTTATGTTTCTAACTCTATTCATATATCTCCATCTCTCCTTTCTTCCCCACTTCTCAGTTCACATGAACTCCTTTCTTACCTGCGCCCTCTGTCACCACACAGCTATACACCCTGCACTAAAACACACCCCTACAAATCATCCTCACACATTCTCTTTCTTTCCATGCTTCTCCTCCTTGCTTCTGGTGATATCTCTCCCAATCCTGGTCCCTGCCTTATTTCTATTTGCTCTCGTCCTCGCCTCCCACATGCAACTTCTACTCCTTCTGGTGTTAACCCCTCCAATCTCATACCCATCCCCTGCCACCCTCCCTCCTCTCTCCCTTTCTCCTGTGCTCTTTGGAATGCTCGCTCCCTCTCTAACAAGTTCCTCTCTGTGCATGACTTCTTTCTCTCTCACTCGCTGCTTCTCTTTGCTATAACTGAGACCTGGCTCACTCAGTCTGACTCTGCTCTGGAAGCTGCCCTCTCCTATGGTGACCTTTCCTTCTCCTACACTCCACGCCCTGATGGCAGGGGTGGAGGTGTGGGGCTCCTGCTCTCCTCTCTCTGCCGTTACCGAACTCTTCCTATTCCCCCCTCTCTTGCTTTTCCCTCCTTTGAGGTTCACACAGTCCAGATCTTCTCTCCTCTCCCTGTCCACGTGGCGGTCATCTATCACCCACCTACCTCTACTCATTCCCCCTCTGCCTTTCTCTCTCACTTTGAATCTTGGATCTCTTTCTTTCTCTCCTCAGACTCCCCTGTTCTTCTCCTTGGGGACTTCAATTGCCACATTGATGACCCCTCTCTCCCTTGGGCTTCCCGCTTTCTTTCTCTAACCTCTTCTTTTGGCCTTCAACAGTGGACTGCAGCCAGCACCCACAAGGATGGCCACTACTTAGACCTGGTTTTCACTAAAAACTTCTCTCTCTCCGATTTCTCCATTTCCCCTTTTCCTCTCTCTGACCATCACCTCATCTCATTCTCTCTATCTCGCTTCTCCCCTTCTCCACCTCCGTCTACCCCCCGGTTTTGCAGAAACCTGCGCTCTATTCACTTACCTGACTTTGAGTCCACTTTACACTCCTCCCTCTCCTCTCTCAGCTCTGCTACAGACCCTGACAACCTGGTCAGGATCTACAACTCTGCCTTGTCCTCCTCTCTTGATCTACATGCCTTGTCCTGCCTTGTCCTCCTCTCTTGATCTACATGCCCGGCTTTCTCTCTGCCGCACTCGCCCTTCTAACCCTAGACCCTGGTTAAATTCCCACACGCGCATGCTGCTTTCCTCCACTTGTTCCTCTGAACACCGCTGGAGGAAATACTCTCATACTCTCGCAGACTTCCTTCATTACAAATTTATGCTATCCTGTTTCAACTCTGCCCTCTCGCAAGCTAAACAAGCCTAATTTTCTTCACTAATCAACATGCACAAGTCTAACCCACGCCGACTGTTCTCTGTCTTTGATACTCTACTCAAACCACCCTCAGCGGCCTCTCCTTCCTCCATCTCCGCTCAGGTCTTTGCTGACTATTTTAAGGAAAAGTGTAATCCATACGTCAGAACATCCCCTCTGTTTCTTCCTCCCATCTTACACCTCTTCCTAACTCCTCCTGCCTTCCTTGACTCTTTTTCCACTGCCTCAGAGGAGGATGTGTCGCTGTTGATCGCCTCTTCTCCCTCTACCACTTGCCCTCTTGACCCCATTCCCTCCCATCTCCTAAAACCTCTTGCTCCTACTATAATCCCTATGCTCACACACATTTTTAACTCCTCCCTATGCTCTGGAACCTTTCCATCCTCCTTCAAACATGCAACAGTCATACCATTACTCAAAAACAGCAAGCTTGACCCTACCTGTCTTTCTAACTATCGACCTGTCTCCCTCCTGCCTTTTTCCTCTAAACTCCTTGAACGTCTTGTATTCTCTCGCTTGTTCCATTTTCTCAACACCTATTCTCTCCTAGACCCTCTACAATCTGCCTTCCGCACTGCTCACTCCACGGAAACAGCCCTCACTAAAATAACATGCTGCCAAAGACAGAGGTCATTACACTCTGCTCATATTACTCGACCTCTCTGCAGCATTTGACACCGTGGACCACCCTCTTCTCCTTCACATTCTCCATACTCTTGGCATTCGGAACAAAGCTCTATCCTGGATCTCATCCTACCTCTCCTATCGTACTTTCAGTGTCTCTTCTGCTAACACCTCCTCCTCCTCCTCTATTTATCTCTCTGTGGTGGTACCCCAGGGCTCTGTTCTGGGACCTCTTCTCTTTTCTCTGTATACACTCTCTAGGTGACCTAATAACATCTTTTGGGTTTAATTATCACCTCTATGCTGACGACACACAAATATATTTCTCAACACCTGACCTTACACCTGCTGTACAAACCAAAGTTTCTGAATGTCTCTCTGCTATATCATCCTGGATGGCCCTCCGCCGCCTTAAACTCAACGTGGCTAAAACAGAGCTCCTCATACTTCCTCCCAAACCTGGCCCTACTACCTCCTTCCACATTACTTTTGGAACTACGATCATTCACCCAGTAGCCCAAGCACGCTGACTTGGGGTCACACTCAACTCCTCCCTCACCTTCGCCCCTCACATTCAAAACATTTCTAAAACCTGTCGCTTTTTCCTCCGCAATATAACTAAGATACACCCTTTCCTCTGTTGCTCGACTGCTAAAACTCTGACTCAGGCCCTCATTCTCTCCCGTCTTGATTACTGTAACCTCCTGCTGTCCGGCCTTTCTGCCTCTCACCTGTCTCCCCTACAATCTATCCTAAACGCTGCTGCCAGAATCACTCTACTCTTTCCGAGATCTGTCTCAGCATCTCCCCTCATGAAATCCCTCTCCTGGCTTCCGATCAAATCCCGCATCTCACACTCCATTCTTCTCCTCACTTTTAAAGCTTTACACTCTTCTGCCCCTCCTTACATCTCAGCCCTAATTTCTCGTTATGCACCATCCAGACTCTTGCATTCTTCTCAAGGATGTCTTCTTTCTACCCCCTTTGTATCTAAAGCCCTCTCCCGCCTTAAACCTTTTTCACTGACTGCCCCACACCTCTGGAATGCCCTTCCCATCAGTACCCGACTAGCACCCTCTCTATCCACCTTTAAGACCCACCTTAAGACACACTTGCTTAAAGAAGCATATGAATAGCACTGTGGCTATTCTGAACACATGATACATAAAGCTTGGCCCCCTGCAGACGCACTTACCAGAACTCTCTCCTACTGTCTCTGTACGTTCTCCCTACCTACCAATTAGACTGTAAGCTCCTCTAAGCAGGGACTCCTCTTCCTTAATGTCTAAAGAACTTACTGTATTCCCATGATCTGTTATTTATATTATCTGTTATTTATTTGATTATCACATGTATTACTGCTGTGAAGCGCTATGTACATTAATGGCGCTATATAAATAAAGACATACAATACAATACAATACTTCCTATGGGGCTACTAGCAGGATACACATAACTACTCCTGTATACCCTTATCAATTAAAAATTAATTAATGATTAAAATTATACATACTTGATATAAGAATATGCATATCCGCCTGTCACTAAACAAAACTACATAAAACATACAAGACATGAGCCAACATTACTATAATGATACAAACAGTAATAAGTGGCGTACAGGATATTCAAGCGCCCTACGGATAAATATCAAAATGGTCCATAAGCAATTAACCCTTGTTTGATGGGCTTTGCATTTTGAGACCCTGAGGGAACTGCAGCCAACAAAGCCAGACAATCTTTGAAAAACAGTTTACCGTAATACAGTCTTCTGAAAAAACAGCCCTTTACAAAACAGTCTTTCAAAAAATGTCATATACCTAGTGCATTTATAGGCAAAATCCGGGGTATATGATACTTCACTTGACCCCTAAAATGATAGCCCTGCTTTATCCAAAAACATATGCAAAAGCTCCAATATCCAATGAATCATACCTCAATTGACCAAAAAGGCCCCCAGTTCGAAATCAATATTCAGCCCATTTGGAGAGAGGGTTTTCAATTCATATATCCAAAAGGCCTCCCGTCTATTGACATGTTTAAGTTTGTCACCACCTCTCCAACTAGGTGTACATAATTCAATGGGCTGACATACCAAGCCTTTGGGATTCTTGTCATGATGAATCAAGAAGTGGTGTGATACGCTATGTGTAGTCAAACCTTTCCTAATGTTATAGACGTGCTCATAGATCCGTCTTTGAACGTTTCGACCCGTGCGCCCACATATTGTAGGCCACACGGTGTAAGGATGTGCTCACCACAAACGGGACGGGACCGCGGTGCTGAGGTGGGAAAGGTTAGAACGCCACCCACAGCCACGAGGGCACGTCTTGAGAGTAGATTGGTCTGGGAATCCGGATCGGGGTAGGAGAGGTACGGTTGGTAGTGGATGCCGTTTGCCCAGTCCGGGGTTAGAGACAGGGACGTTGGCGTTTACCGTAAGCCAGGATCGGGATGCCAGAGGTGCGGAGAGTCGTGTAGCCGTATGCCGAGTTCGGGATGCCAGAGGTGCAGGAAGACGTAGCGGAAGCCGGTTCGGTACACGAGGAAGTCTGCAAAAGAGAACTAGGGAGGCAGAGAGTGATGAGAACAACTGGTTCTATGCTCAGCCAACGAGTCAGTGACTCTGCAAGGTATATATAGGAGAGAGGGTCCAATAGCAGTACAGCAAGGTGGGGGGGTGTGGAAGGGCCAGGCTACCACAGGGATAGGTCCAGAATGAGTCCCAGGGGAGTAGCCATAAAGCCCAGTAGTCTGACTGCATTTGATTGCAGCAATGGTTTGAGGTGCTGTGCCTTTAAGGGGTTGGAGCGGCGCCGTGTGGCCACGCCTCCGTGGAGCAGGGTTTGCGGGCACGTGACCGAGTGAAGCCGCCGGCCCGAGATTAGAAGAGGAGTCCTGGCGTGCGCGCGCCCACGTGTAGCAGTGACCGGCGTTCCGGTGAGAGAGTGACTGCATGCTGCGAGGGTCTCCGTCGGAGCTGCAGGTAAGTGGGGAGCACGCCGAGGACGGCGTGACTCCCAAACCCTCACAGTACCCCCCCTTCAGGGGCGACCTCCGGGCGTCCATGACATGGCTTGGAGGGATGCTTGCGATGGAAAGCCTGGACGAGACGAGGCGCGTGGAGATCCCGGTGGGGAATCCAGGAACGTTCCTCAGGTCCAAACCCCTTCCAGTGGACCAAGTATTGTACCCCTCCTCTGGAGATCCTAGAATCCAGGATAAACTGAACCTCGTACTCCTGTTGACCTTGGACCAGAAGAGGAAGTGGAGATGCCGTGGACTTAGAAAAGCGAGAACTCCGGAATGCAGGTTTAAGTAAAGAAACACGAAAGACTGAAGGAATCTTCATCGAGGGTGGAAGACGCAAACGATAAGCCACAGGATTAATCCTCTTGACCACAGGAAAGGGACCGAGGAACTTAGGTGCAAGCTTCATGGTAGGAACCTTTAGTCGGATATTCCTGGAAGAAAGCCAAACACTGTCTCCTGGGACGAATTCCGGAACCGGGCGTCGAAGACGATCTGCCTGAAGTTTCTGTCTCCCAGTAGCCACCCTTAAGTTCTCCTGAATCCTTGTCCATAAGTCCTTCAAGCGGGAGATGCGCTTATCAACTGCTGGTACTCCTGAGGGTAGAGGAGAGAAGGGTAGGCGGGAAGGATGAAAGCCACAATTTATGAAGAAGGGAGATTCTTGAGTGGAGTCATTGCGAAGGAAGTTAAGAGCAAACTCAGCCCAAGGAAGTAGATCCACCCAATCATCCTGAGTCTCGGTTATGAAACACCGAAGGTATTGTTCCAGGTTTTGGTTGGCCCTCTCTGTCTGCCCATTGGTCTGTGGGTGGTAACCCGAGGAAAATTGAAGTGAAATACCCATCCTCCAAGAAAAGGCTCTCCAAAATCTTGACACAAACTGGGACCCACGATCAGAGACGATGGTTGCAGGTACTCCGTGAAGACGAAAAATCTCCTGGATAAAAATGTCCGCAAGCCTGGAGGAATTTGGAAGACCCCTCAAGGGCACCAGGTGAGTCTGTTTGGAAAAATGATCAATTACCACAAGAATGGTATTCTTTCCTTTGGAGTCTGGAAGCTCCACAATGAAATCCATAGAAATATGGTTCCAGGGACGGTCTGGAATGGGTAAGGGAAGAAGAAGGCCTGCAGGTCTAACCCGGGGTACTTTGTTGCGAGCGCACGTGCCACATGCTTTAACAAACTCCTCCACATCCTTAGCCCTCTCAGGCCACCAGAAGGTACGTTGAACAAGGTCGTTGGTTTTCCGTATCCCTGGATGTCCTGCAGACTTAGAGGAATGGCACTACTCGAGAACCCTTTTGCAGTGTTGAGGTGCCGTGTAGAGTCTTCCCTCCGGAACCTTGAACCCCATAGGAATCTGTGATTGCTCGGATTGAATCTTGCCCATAATATCAAACGAGTTGGCGGACAGGATACATCTAGAGGGAATAATTGTCTCTAGCTGCTCTTCAGACTTGTCTTCAGCAAGGAACTGTCGAGACAGAGCATCCGCCTTTAGATTCTTGGAGCCAGGGATAAAGGAGATGAGAAAATTAAATCGAGAAAAAAATAATGCCCAGCGGGCTTGCCGAGAGTTCAAACGACGTGCCCCTTCTAAGTAGAGAAGGTTCTTATGGTCTGTAAGAATGGTTATGGGTGTCTCAGTACCTTCTAAGAAGTGTCTCCATTCTTCTAGTGCCAACTTGATCGCCAAAAGCTCCCGGTTCCCGACATCATAATTCCGTTCTGCGGCCGAAAATTTCTTCGAAAAGAAGGCACATGGGTGCAGTTTGGCTAAGGGAGATGTCCTCTGGGACAAGACAGCCCCAGCCCCGATGTCCGAGGCATCTACCTCCAAGGTAAATGGAAGTTTAGGATCCGGGTGGGTGAGGATGGGGGCAGACACAAAGGCCTTTTTTAGCAGATCAAATGCCCGTATGGCGGTTACAGACCATGATGAAGGATCTACACCTTTCTTAGTGAGAGCCGTTATGGGAGATACTGTAGAGGAAAAATTGCGGATGAAACGTCGATAATAGTTTGCAAAACCTAGAAAGCGTTGCACGGCTTTGAGAGTGGTCGGACGAGGCCAGTCCAAAATAGCCTTAAGTTTCTCTGGATCCATGTTGAAACCGGAGTCAGAGATAACGTATCCCAAAAACGCCACCGATTTGAGGTGGAACTGACATTTCTCCAATTTCGCAAAGAGATGGTTCTCCCGAAGACGTAACAGCACTTGTTGAACATGTTTGATGTGTTCTTGAACGGATTTAGAAAAGATGAGGATGTCATCTAAGTATACAATAAGAAATGTGTTAAGAATGTCCCGAAAAATCTCGTTGACAAAATCCTGGAAAACTGCTGGTGCGTTGCACAAACCGAACGGCATAACCAGGTATTCGTAGTGGCCGTCATGGGTGTTAAAAGCAGTCTTCCACTCGTCCCCCTCTCGAATCCTTACTAAATTGTAGGCACCTCTTAGATCCAGTTTAGAAAAGATAGTAGCTCCCTGGAGGCGGTCGAAGAGTTCCGGAATCAAAGGCAGAGGGTAGCGATTCTTGCGTGTGATATTATTCAAACCCCGGTAGTCTATGCATGGACGAAGAGACCCGTCCTTCTTCTTGACAAAGAAGAAGCCTGCTCCAACCGGGGAAGAAGATTTTCTGATGAAACCTCTTTCTAAGTTTTCAGCGATGTACGTGTTCATAGCCTTTGTCTCAGGGAGAGAAAGAGGATAGGATCGTCCTCTGGGAAGCGGAGCCCTGGGAAGTAGATCAATGGGACAATCAAAGGAACGGTGCGGGGGTAGTACCTCGGAACGTGCCTTGTCGAACACATCACGGAATTCCCAGTAGACAGAAGGCAGAGAGTCGATCTTCTCTGGTAGGGTAGACAATCCAGTAATCCTCTAGGAAATCCTAGTACAGGTCTTGGCACACCCAGTGGACCACTGGATGGGTTCCTGATTCATCCAGTCGATGCGAGGGTTATGGAGTTGAAGCCAGGGAAGGCCCAAAATCAGGTCAGCAGAAGGAGAGTGAATCACATCGAGGGTAATGAACTCCGAATGGCCGTCGAAGAACTGCAGCAGGAGAGGCCCTGTATGAAGAGTGATAAAAGCCGGCTGTAGAGGTCGACCGTCAATGGCCTCCAGACCTACAGGTGTCCTCTTGTTGACAAGAGGAATATTGTTCCGTCTAACGAAGGTCTCATCGATGAAGTTGCCTGCGGACCCGGAATCAATGAATACCTCTGCTTGCGCGTGGAACCCCTCTCCAGACAGTGTTATAGACAACATTATCCTGGTGGGGAGTACGTCACTGACGATAGCAGAAAGGGTAAGGATTCCCAATGAGACTCTCCAGGATCTCATTGGGAGTTGGCGTTTCCCGGCTTGTGAGGACACTGGGGTATAGTATGACTGGAATTGCCACAGTACATGCAGAGGCCGGCCTTGCACCTACGTTGTTTCTCGGCAGGAGACAGCTTGTTACCTCCCAACTGCATTGGTTCAGGAATGTTCTCGGAAGGAGGAGCCGGAGGACTGAAAGAAGGAGCAAGATTTCTTGAAACCAGTTGACGGTAACGAGAACGTTCGTATCTTCGCTCCTGTAAACGCTGATCCACACGAATAGACAGAGAGATCAATTCCTCTAGATCAGTGGGTCGGTCCCGCGCAGCGAGCTCATCCTTCAGGGATTCAGACAGACCCTGCCGAAACGCAGAAGATAATGCTTCATCATTCCAACCTGTCTCAGCGGCAAGAGTGCGGAACTCCACAGCATACCCGGCGACAGTACGATCTCCCTGGGTTATGTGATGAAGAGAAGATGCTGCCGTTAATTTCCGTGCAGGGGTGTCGAAGACTCTTCGGAACTCCTCGACGAAGAGATCGATGTCCTGTGTGAGGGGGCCCTGTTGTTCCCAGATGGGTGAAGCCCACGCCAGTGCCTGGTCGGTGAGAAGAGCCAGGATATAGCCAACCCTGGAAACAGAAGAGACAAAGCGAGAGGGAGAGAGACGAAATTGGATGAGGCATTGGTTAAGGAAGCCCCGACATCCTTGGGGATCCCCAGCATAGTGTTTGGAGGGCGGAATACGAGGTTACAGAGCAAACGGAGGTGTAGGAAATGGATTGGCAGGTGCAGGAGAAGCCACGGGTGAAGGTTGCCGAGTGAGAGCTCGAACTTGAACCGTAAGGGAGTGGACGCTTTGCTGCAATGTATCCATCCGCCTGTCCGCTTGTTCCAAATAAGACTCTAGTCTGGTAAAAAGAGTAGTATGGGCCTTTAAAGTGCGCTCCACCTCAGCGGGGTCCATGTTTGTAGGGCTGAGCATAATGTAAGGATGTGCTAACCACAAACGAGACGGGACCGCGGTGCTGAGGTGGGAAAGGTTAGAACGCCACCCACAGCCACGAGGGCACGTCTTGAGAGTAGATTGGTCTGGGAATCCGGATCGGGGTAGGAGAGGTACGGTTGGTAGTGGATGCCGTTTGCCAAGTCCGGGGTTAGAGAGAGCGACGTTGGCGTTTACCGTAAGCCAGGATCGGGATGCCAGAGGTGCGGAGAGTCGTGTAGCCGTATGCCGAGTTCGGGATGCCAGAGGTGCAGGAAGACGTAGCGGAAGCCGGTTCGGTACACGAGGAAGTCTGCAAAAGAGAACTAGGGAGGCAGAGAGTGATGAGAACAACTGGTTCTATGCTCAGCCAACGAGTCAGTGACTCTGCAAGGTATATATAGGAGAGAGGGTCCAATAGCAGTACAGCAAGGTGGGGGTGTGTGGAAGGGCCAGGCTACCGCAGGGATAGGTCCAGAATGAGTCCAAGGGGAGGAGCCATAAAGCCCAGTAGTCTGACTGCATTTGATTGCAGCAATGGTTTGAGGTGCTGTGCCTTTAAGGGGTTGGAGCGGCGCCGTGTGGCCACGCCTCCGTGGAGCAGGGTTTGCGGGCACGTGACCGAGTGAAGCCGCCGGCCCGAGATTAGAAGAGGAGTCCTGGCGTGTGCGCGCACGCCCACATGGAGCAGTGACCGGCGTTCCGGTGAGAGAGTGACTGCGTGCTGCGAGGGTCTCCGTCGGAGCTGCAGGTAAGTGGGGAGCACGCCGAGGACGGCGTGACTCCCAAACCCTCACACACGGGCACTGAAGTAAATAAATAATACATTCTGACTTGCATGTAATAACAGAATTGATTTTATAGACTTTTGCAGTCACATTAGATTTAAATTCTGTGCAACACACACCGTACTTGCATGCTATACATTTTACACAAGGTCTAAAAACTTTTTTGGCCTGGATGTCAGTCTCTTTTCTATCTCAATTACCAACGGGGCAACCTGGGGCCAATTTGTTCTTAAATTTTTTAGCCCTTTTGAAGATAATCGATGGTCGTGGTGTCAAAATCTGTGACAATGTTGTGTCTTGCAATAATATTGGCCAGTGCTTTGAAAAAATGTTCCTAATCTTAGGGGTCATGGCATTATACCGGGTGACAAAGGAGATTTTTTGCGGGCTCCTTGTTCATCCTCTCTCTCTCTCTCTCTCTCTCTCTCTCTCTCTCTCTCTCTCTCTCTCTCTCTCTCTCTCTCTCTCTCTATACTCCAGAAGTTTATTCCTGTCCATTTCTTGGACTAAAGACAGAGTTCCTTCGAGCTCATCTATCGGATATTTCCGTTCGATACATTTGTTTTTAAGTTCGTCCGCCTGTTTGGAAAAAGTCTCCAAACTGGAGCAGTTACGTCTCAGACGGACAAACTGACCTTTTGGAATATTGCGGATACATTGCAGGTTGTTATGACTATCTGCCAATAAATAATTATTGGCCTGTACGGGCTTAAAGAATGTTTGTGTCTGGATCTGGTTATCGACTGCACTAATGTTCAGATCCAAAAAATTGATTTCTTTAATATCATAGTGACATTTAAATCTCAAATTATTGTGGTTGCTATTAAGATATAAAATAAATGTATCCAGTAACTCTAAACTTCCATCCCAAATAAAAATAATATCGTCGATGTAGCGCCGCCAGAACTCAAGATTTCCAACAAGTGGGCAGTTGTTCCAAACAACCTCCTTCTCCCACTGGCCCATGAATATGTTGGCATAACTTGGTGCAAATCTCGTGCCCATGGCGGTGCTACATATCTGTAAATAGTATTACAAATTAATGGGGTGCGGGGGGGGGCCGCTGGAGCCATGGGGAGTGCGGGAGACAGAGGGAGCACTTCTTCACAGAAGATCACCAGGGAAAATGGCCGATCATGATGCGCGTGGTGCTCATATGGAGCCTGGCTGCGCTCCAAACACAAAGCAGGTAAGGGGATTATATTTTTTGCAGCGCGCGAGCAGGGAAAAAACAAAGAACAGCGTGCCGACTGAAACAAAAAACCCCAGTAACATCATCCAATTATATCTAGTAAGGGGGAAAATAAATTCCTTCCTGACTCCAAGAATCGGCAATCGAATTACTCCCTGGATCAAATTCCGTCCTATGTTTATTTATTTGGTATATCCCTGTATACCTTTCCTTTCTAAAAAGATGTCTAACCTAATGTTGAACAAATCTATTGTATCTGCCATCACAGTCTCCATGGATAATGAATACCACATTTTAATTGCCCTTACTGTAAAGAACCCTTTCCTTTGTTGCTGGTGAAATCTCCTTTCCTCTAACCTTAAGTGATGACCCCGGGTCCTTTGTACTGCCCTTGGAATGAATAGTTTTTTCAAAGCTCCTTGTACTGTCCCCGAATATATTTGTATATAGTTATCATATGCCCTCTTAGATGCCTCTTTTCTAATGTAAATACATCTAATTTAGCTAGCCTCTCCTCATAAATTAGATTGTCCATCCCCTTTATTAATTTGGTGGCTCTTCTCTGCACTCTCTCTAGTTCTATAATGTCTTTTATAAGGAGTGGTGCCCAAAATTGTAAGGCGTTTGAAACGATAAGATGGGATTTTCTAGGTAAAACGTTTCAGGGATTTGGATTTTCAGGGGGGGGGGGGGTTTACAGGGGGTTCATGCCTTCTATCAGATGCCAACAGCCACTCTGAAGATTCCAGGGGGGAAGACGAATCTGATAACAATTTCAGAATGGGACAGGACAGTGGTGCCCCCTCTCTCCTCTTCTTTTTGCCTTGACAATCGAACCCCTCGTGGCTACAATCAGAGCTTCCCCAAATATACAGGGGATTAATATAAAAGATGTACTACAAAATATCACTCTTTGCGGATGATATTATCCTTACTATATCTTGACATCTCTCCCGAATTTACAATCCGCTCTCCAGAGGTTTGGAGAGTTCTCTGGGTATAAAGTCAATGGGGGAAAGTCGGAAGCGCTAAATTTAACGTTCCCTGAAAAGGAGGTAGAGGTTCTTAAACGACACTTTGATAAGTTGAAAAAGACCCATCTGAAGTATCTAGGGATATACCTTAATAAGAACTACAACTCATTATATAAATATAACTATTCTGAACTTTTTTCTAAGATAAGAAAAGACCTACAAGCTTGGAATTCTCATTGCATCTCCTGGATATGGTGTATAACTGCGGTTAAGATGAATATCCTCCCTAGTCTTCTATACTATTTCCAGACATTACCTATACCTGTCCGAAAAATATAAAAGAAATTCCAAATTGAATGATGCAATTTATTTGGAAACATAAACAACGGAGAATAGCCAGGTCAATTATGCTGGACTCTAAGGAAGGAGGTGGTTTGGCAGTTACAAATATTCTAAAATATTATATAGCCTCTCATTTGAAACAAATGGTTTACTGGCACTCCCCGAGAGGGACATATGCATGGGTGGATTTGGAGAGTTCACTTAAAAACCTGGTTGGTCTGTCTACTTTGCTATGGTTGAGCTGCGGGACTGGGCTAGGGAGACAGTCCGAGCCGGCGGTAATCGGGTTTACTCTGAAAATCTGGCAGTTGGCAAAAAATAAATATGAGGTTATGGGAACTCCATCTAGACTTACGCCCCTGTTCGGTAATCCAGGGGTTTTGCCAGGTTTCCAGGGTCAGCTCTTTGAAATCTGGGGATGTAGAAGGATTCTAGAGACATGAGACTTATTAGAAAAAGATAAGCTGATGAAGTTTGAGGAATTTATGAGAAAATACGGTCTACCTCTAACGGAGGTGTTCAAATATATGCAGGTCTGACATTTTGTGCGTCAGGGTTTCTATGAGGAGGAATTCCCTAGATACACACGATTCAAATATTTATGCAAAACAAAAAATTACCAAAAAGGCCTGATTTCATCTTTTTACCATGGTTTCATCCACCAAATGGATACCCTGGTCCATAAATATATGGATTTCCAGACTGAAATAACAAGAGAGGACTGGGAAGATATCTGTGAGAATGCGGGTAAAACCTCTTATGTACAGTAACAAAACAGAATATTTATAACATTTTGTTGCGCTGGTACTACACTCCCAAAAGGTTAAAGCAAATGTTTCCGGAGGCTTCTGACAGATGTTGGAGGGGATGCGGACATATAGGGTACCTAGCTCGCATATGGTGGTTTTGTCCAGTAATGCAGACATACTGGAGGACAGTCTTGAAATTAATAGAAGATGTGACGGAAATCAAGATTCCGCTAGACCCAATCTTAATTATTCTGGCTAAACCTATGGAAGATGTGAATCACTATACAGCTAAACTGATCCTGCATATTCTAACGGCGGCTAGGTGCGCGGTAGCAGCAGCGTGGAAAAAGACATCCCCGTCCTCCAGAAGAGAGGTCATTAGAAGGGTTAATGTTGTACAATTAATGGAGAAACTCGCCTCATTCCTGAATCATACCACAAGAAAGTTTGATAGGGTCTGGGATCCCTGGGATGTTGCATAGGGGTATGGTCTCAATAGGAAAGAGGATCTAGGAGGGATGAGTGTAGGATATGTTGTTTATAGAATGTTGTATGCTATGTATTGTGACTGATGATTGTAAGAATTCTGATTACAAAATGGTTGTTCTCCCCCCTCCCTTCCTTCTTTTTTTCTGTACCCCTCCCCTGCCCATTATATACTTGAAAATCTTAATCTATGCTATAATTCTAAGTTTTCCGTTTGTTTGTATGTCAGAAGCATCGATATCTCACAAACGGCACCACAAAACTTTCAATGAACATTCTGCTGCGGATTTGTAGGTCAACTGAACTATTTTGAGCTTCCTATGTGACTTACCTCCCAAATGATAAACATTCTAAGTTTCCCTGACTGTCCACAATGTTAGAGCAGGGGCATGGGGGCGTGGATACTAAGGAAGGGGCGTGTCCTTGTTTGCTTCGGTGCTGTGTATCTGATGTGAGATGTGCGGAGAAGATGTGCCGGGGGGGGAGAGAAAGCTGAGTGAGGGGGGGGAAGAAAACGGAGTGAGTGAGGGGGAAGAAAACAGAGTGAGTGGGGGGGGGGAGAAAACAGAGTGAGTGGGGGGAAGAAAACGGAGTGAGTGGGGGGGAGAAAACGGAGTGAGGAGGGGTAGGGGGAGAAAGTGGAGTGAGTGGGGTAAGAGAAAATTGAGTGAGTGAGGTGGGAGAAAACAGAGTGAGTGAGGGGGGAGGAAACAGCGAGTGAGGGGGAAATGGAGTGAGTGAGGGGGGAAATGGAGTGAGTGAGGGGGAAAAAAACAGAGTGAGTCAGGGGGTGAGAAAACAGAGTGAGTGAGGAGGGAGAAAACAGAGTGAGTGAGGGGGAAATGGAGTGAGTGAGGGGGGAAATGGAGTGAGTGAGTGGGAGAAAACGGAGTGGGTGGGAGAAAATGGAGTAAGGGGGGGAAGAAAACGGAGTGAGTGAGGGGGGAAGAAAACGGAGTGAGTGGGGGGGGGAGAAAATGGAGTGAGTGAGAGGGACAAAACGGAGTGAGTGAGGGGGGAAAACGGAGTGGGTGGGAGGGGAAACGGGGTGAGTGGGGGGAGGGGAAACGGGGTGAGTGGGGGGGGAGAAATGGAGTGAGTGAGGGGGAGAAAACAGATTGAGTAAGGGGGGGAGAAAATGGAGGGAGTGAGGGAGAGGAACAAAATGGGGTGAATGGGGGGGGGAGAAATGGAGTGAGTGAGGGGGAGAAAACAGATTGAGTAAGGGGGGAGAAAATGGAGGTAGTGAGGGAGAGGAACAAAATGGGGTGAGTGGGGGGAGAAAATGGAGTGAGTGAGGGGGGGAACGGAGTGAGTGAGGGAGGGGAGAGAAAACAGAGTGAGTGAGAGGGGGAGAAAACAGAGTGAGTGAGGGGGAAACGGAGTGAGTGGGGATAAAACGGAGTGAGCAAAGGAGAAAACAGAGTGAGGAAAAAAACTGAGTGGGGGGGGGGAGAAAATGGAGTGAGAGGGAGAAAATGGAGTGAGGGAGGGGGGGAGAAAATTGAGTGATGGGGAAATGGAGTGAGGGTGGAACGTAGTGAGTGGGGAAGAAAATGGAATGAGTGGGGGGGGGAGAAAACAGTGAGTGTGGGGGGGAGAAAACGGAGTGAGTGGGGGGGATAAAATGGAGTGAGTGAGGGGGGGATAAAACAGAGTGAGTAAGGGGTGGAGATAATGGAGTGAGTGAGAAAGGGGGGAGAAAACAGAGTGAATGAGGGTGAAAACGGAGTGAGGGAGAAAACAGAGTGAGGGAGGGGGAGAAAATGGAGTGATCAGGGAAACGGATTGAGGGGGGGAACTGAGTGAGTGGGAGAGAAAACAGAGTGAGGGGGAAATGGAGTGTGGGGAATGGAGTGAGGGGGAGAAAGGAGTGAAGGAATAGAGAGAGAGAAGGTAAGGGAGAGAAAGGAGAGAAGGTAAGGGAGAGAAAGGAGAGAGGGGAAGGGAGAGAGAGAGAGGGGGAAGAGGGGTCCGGAAGAGAGGGGGGGGGAGAGAGCAATGGGGGGGGGAGAGAGAGCAATGGGGAGAGAGAGAGAGCAGGGGGGGGAGAGGGGAGGGGAGGAAAGGTTGTAGAGAGAAAATAGAGACAGAGATAGACACATACAGAGACAGACACACACACAGAGACAGCCCCCTCCCCTAATAGCCACGCCCCCGCTCTAAAAAAATAGCTGGACACCGATCGCTCATGCTTGGAGAGATGGTGACCTCACCTCTCTCAAGCATGAGAGAGCTCAGAGCAGCCTAAAGCAGCGCGGAGAGCTGTGCCGGTAGCAGGGGGGGGGGGAGGGGAGGGAGAGAGGTGCCGGCATCTAGGAGAGATGTGGCAGCAGCGCTGGGAGATGTGCCAGCAGCAGGAGGTGGGGAGGGGGGATGGGGAGATGTGCCGGCAGTGGGGGGAGATGTACCAATGGGATGGGGGGGTGATGTGGCGGCATCGGGGGAAGATGAACCTACGGGGGGGGGGGGGGTTGCGGGGAGAGACATTCCCGAGCAAAGCCGGGTGCAAAAGCTAGTAAAAATATAACTTTAAAAATAATAATACGTGAACACCTGGATGAACTATTTTAATAAGAAGTATGTTGTTCTGATGTGTAAAAATTATAATATATCATTATAAGCAATATGTCTAGCCAAGGGAAGAACCTAAAGCTGAGAAACCAATTCTATTTAGTAGGATCAGAAGGGATAGACAGCACTTCAAAACTAGGAGGTAAACTGATTTGCCGGGTGCAAGAGGAACAAGGAGGACCCTATTTCCTCCCAAACAATAAGTATACAAGAAAATATGTTCCAGCACACACTGACAAATAGAAAAATCTCAAAACGTGGGAATAACAAAAAATGATTTCATAAAGAAAGCACAAAATATAATCAAAAATTGAAATACATGAATGTGAAGATCACAACAGATAAGAGAGGCAGAGGTCTCAAAATGGGGCCGTCGCGTCAATAAGGGCTGAGTGCCTCCAGGGGGTACTTAATGTGCCTTCCTTTCCTTCCCCTCCCCCCCACCACGAGGTTTGGTAGATTTGCGCGCGCACCAACAGGGGGAGGGGGCTAATGGGGCGGGCTATTTAAACCCTGCGCTTGCAGGAGGA
Organism: Ascaphus truei; assembly: GCF_040206685.1. Taxonomy (NCBI): domain Eukaryota; kingdom Metazoa; phylum Chordata; class Amphibia; order Anura; family Ascaphidae; genus Ascaphus; species Ascaphus truei. The sequence goes on from NC_134497.1 coordinate 40,198,152, forward strand.
GCTACCCACTGACTTTGTTTTGTGTGTGTGTGTGTGTACATGTACAGTATGTGTGTGTGTGTATACATGTATATGTGTGTGTGTGTGTATACATGTATATGTGTGTTTGTGTGTATACATGTATATGTGTGTGTGTATGTATACATGTGTGTGTGTGTGTGTGTACTGTGTATATATATATATATTTAAATTTAAACACACAAACCCAGCAAGCTCAAACGCCCACACCCTCCTAATATTGACTATATGTAATGCCACATAGAGTGCAACTGGGCTGTGGCACATGAATATAGGAAAACACAGGGGGTGCCCAGTGCTACATCCAAATGACAAAACATACATGGTAATAATTACAAGAAATGATGCTTCAATACTAATAACATTGCTAATGCTAATAATAAAAAATGGCCAAAATTTCTAACTAAAAAACCATTTTTTATTATTAGCATTAGCAATGTTATTAGTATTGAAGCATCATTTCTTGTAATTATTACCATGTATGTTTTGTCATTTGGATGTAGCACTGGGCACCCCCTGTGTTTTCCTATATTCATGTGCCACAGCCCAGTTGCACTCTATGTGGCATTACATATAGTCAATATTAGGAGGGTGTGGGCGTTTGAGCTTGCTGGGTTTGTGTGTTTAATTAATTTCTGACTGGTATCAGTTGTATGGAGGTTGTGGCACCTCCCCCAGAGCTCACGTCAACTCCCCCTTTTTAACGGTGGAGTGTCTCATCTTGCTGCAGGTAATGAATCTATTATGGTTCTTCCCCCTCATACAGAGGTATTGGGAACAAATGCAGTGTAGTGTAGGACTTGCACTTATTATGGTTTACCTTGACGTTTGGTGTGCAAGCTTATGATGTTTTGGCCAAAATTTCTAACTAAAAAACCATTTTTTATTATTAGCATTAGCAATGTTATTAGTATTGAAGCATCATTTCTTGTAATTATTACCATGTATGTTTTGTCATTTGGATGTAGCACTGGGCACCCCCTGTGTTTTCCTATATATATATGTAACGGTATTTCTGGCCCGGCCTGACCCACCCAATCTCACATTGGCCCCTGTGGTCTAACCGGCCCCCATTACAGTGTGGTAGTGTCGGGTGGTGCACCTGTTGGCTACAGGACTCCTGAGTCTCCCGCATGATGGTGTGTGGGGAGGACCCGTCCAGACAGGCAGCTGAGGTAGTGTGCTGAGTCTCACCTAGTTCCAGTGCAAATAGATGTCCTTAAGTGGTCAGTAGCTGATCAAACGGACTGAGGAAACTCTCCAAGGGATGGTGAGATATGTGAAAATAAAAGAAAATGAATTATGGTGCAGTATGTCAGTCAATGCAGATATAAAACCATAAAACATATAACATTAACAACACAATACAAACGTGACACACTAGACAAACTAACATTAACACAAGCCAGACTATAAAATAATGAAAAGCTATTTATTAACAACTAATTGCAGGGTTCCATGGTAACAGACATCAATCCTGGGGTGGGGGGTAAAATCGTTGCCCTACTCACACGATTAAAGATGTTTACAAGCGGTGAGGGTAAAGACACAGTCTTCTGCAGTCTGAAGATGGCGCCTGGAGTCCTCTCACTGGCGTCCCACGTGACGGGGATGCAATGTGGAACCGCACGGGCCGCAGGAGCTGTGCCACCAACCGGACGTGACGTCACGCTCCTTCCTCCTTCTGCAGTACTGTCCTCTTGTAATTCTTGTCCCCCACAATCACAACCTGGATACTGGGCTGCTGCTACCGGGAACCACAACTCCAACTCTAAAAATGAATACTTCCCAACGCGTTTCATGCGCATGCGCGCACTTTCTCAAGGGATGTCACTGCCCCTAGATCTGGGTGGTTTAAATACCCATAGTCCATGTTTCTTATTGGTCCAAAAATTAATTAAACAAATGAACATGTTGATACTTAACCACATGGTTACCAGAATGGGGGTAGCTAGCTACAAAGCCTGGCTAACATACATGTATACATGAAGATCACAAACCAACACAACATAAAAACATTTAAAACATATAAAAGTTACTAAAAAGGACAAAACATATAAATAATGAAAGAAGCTTACAAGAACTAAAAATTATAAAAAGGCCTTCAATTCAAAATCCATATTTAACCCCTTCGGTGAGAGTGTTTTTAATTCATAAATCCAGTATGCTTCACGCATACTGGCATGATTGAGTCTGCTCCCACCTCGGGGGTTAGCCTGAACCTCCTCAATGGCTTGACACCGTAAACCTATGGGGTTCTTATTGTGATATAAAAGAAAATGGTGTGAAACACTGTGTGTGACCAGTCCCTTTTTTATATTGTAGACATGCTCATAGATACGTCTCTGAAAAGTTCTCCCAGTTCTGCCAACATATTGCAAGCCACAAGGGCATTGCAGCAAATAAATGACAAATGTTGAATGGCAGTTAATGAATGTTTTAATTGGGTAGCTCTTAGAGGTAACTGTAGATGTAAACTGTCTAGCATTTATGCCAAAGGAACAGGCCACACACTTGGCACAAGTAAAGAAACCCTTTAGACTCCCTGTTTGTTTCTGTTTATGCTGTTTAATGGGACAGCTGGGAGCTAATTTAGATTTTAAATTATTGGCCTTGGTGAATATTATATTAGGTTTTTTAGGAAGAATGTCCACCAACACTTCATCTTTAAGTAAAATAGGCCAATATTTATTCAGAATCTGTTTGATTTTAGGGGCCATCTCATTGTACTGTGTTATAAATGCAATTTGTTTAGTGCTTTTCTCCACCATGTCTTTTTCTTTATTTTTGTATTTAAGTAAAGTGTCCCTTGGTAGGTTATTAACTTGGTCAAAAGCCCTATCAATTAGATCCTCTGGATATTTTCTCATAATGAATTTGTCTTTTAAATCTTTAGCCTGTGTCTTAAAAGTTTCATCATCAGTGCAGTTGCGTTTAAGACGCACCAGCTGACCCTTCGGAATGTTCCGCAGCCATTGTGGGTTGTGTTGGCTGTCTGCGCGCACATAATTGTTGGCCTGTACTGGCTTGAAAAATGTCTTGGTGTGTATTTTATTATCTCTAATATAAATGTGAAGATCCAGGAAATCAATGTGCTCCAAACTAGAATTACAGGTGAATTTTAAATTATGTTGATTGTGATTGAGATAAGTGCAAAAAACATCAAGTGAAGTTTGGCTGCCTGACCAGACAAAAAACACATCGTCAATGATATAGGAATTTTTTGGTGGATGGTATTATGTTTATTTTAACGCACAATTATTTTACTTTCAATTCGAACTATTATATCCAGAAATGTGGCACCGCCATGGGCACGAGGTTTGCTCCTAGTTATGCTAATTTATTCATGGACAGTTGGGAGGAGGAGTTAATTTGGAACAACTGCCCACTAGGGGCAAATCTCGTTCTCTGGCGGCGCTACATTGACGATGTGTTTTTTGTCTGGTCAGGCAGCCAAACTTCACTTGATGTTTTTTGCACTTATCTCAATCACAATCAACATAATTTAAAATTCACCTGTAATTCTAGTTTGGAGCACATTGATTTCCTGGATCTTCACATTTATATTAGAGATAATAAAATACACACCAAGACATTTTTCAAGCCAGTACAGGCCAACAATTATGTGCGCGCAGACAGCCAACACAACCCACAATGGCTGCGGAACATTCCGAAGGGTCAGCTGGTGCGTCTTAAACGCAACTGCACTGATGATGAAACTTTTAAGACACAGGCTAAAGATTTAAAAGACAAATTCATTATGAGAAAATATCCAGAGGATCTAATTGATAGGGCTTTTGACCAAGTTAATAACCTACCAAGGGACACTTTACTTAAATACAAAAATAAAGAAAAAGACATGGTGGAGAAAAGCACTAAACAAATTGCATTTATAACACAGTACAATGAGATGGCCCCTAAAATCAAACAGATTCTGAATAAATATTGGCCTATTTTACTTAAAGATGAAGTGTTGGTGGACATTCTTCCTAAAAAACCTAATATAATATTCACCAAGGCCAATAATTTAAAATCTAAATTAGCTCCCAGCTGTCCCATTAAACAGCATAAACAGAAACAAACAGGGAGTCTAAAGGGTTTCTTTACTTGTGCCAAGTGTGTGGCCTGTTCCTTTGGCATAAATGCTAGACAGTTTACATCTACAGTTACCTCTAAGAGCTACCCAATTAAAACATTCATTAACTGCCATTCAACATTTGTCATTTATTTGCTGCAATGCCCTTGTGGCTTGCAATATGTTGGCAGAACTGGGAGAACTTTTCAGAGACGTATCTATGAGCATGTCTACAATATAAAAAAGGGACTGGTCACACACAGTGTTTCACACCATTTTCTTTTATATCACAATAAGAACCCCATAGGTTTACGGTGTCAAGCCATTGAGGAGGTTCAGGCTAACCCCCGAGGTGGGAGCAGACTCAATCATGCCAGTATGCGTGAAGCATACTGGATTTATGAATTAAAAACACTCTCACCGAAGGGGTTAAATATAGATTTTGAATTGAAGGCCTTTTTATAATTTTTAGTTCTTGTAAGCTTCTTTCATTATTTATATGTTTAGTCCTTTTTAGTAACTTTTATATGTTTTAAATGTTTTTATGTTGTGTTGGTTTGTGATCTTCATGTATACATGTATGTTAGCCAGGCTTTGTAGCTAGCTACCCCCATTCTGGTAACCATGTGGTTAAGTATCAACATGTTCATTTGTTTAATTAATTTTTGGACCAATAAGAAACATGGACTATGGGTATTTAAACCACCCAGATCTAGGGGCAGTGACATCCCTTGAGAAAGTGCGCGCATGCGCATGAAACGCGTTGGGAAGTATTCATTTTTAGAGTTGGAGTTGTGGTTCCCGGTAGCAGCAGCCCAGTATCCAGGTTGTGATTGTGGGGGACAAGAATTACAAGAGGACAGTACTGCAGAAGGAGGAAGGAGCGTGACGTCACGTCCGGTTGGTGGCACAGCTCCTGCGGCCCGTGCGGCTCCACATTGCATCCCCGTCACGTGGGACGCCAGTGAGAGGACTCCAGGCGCCATCTTCAGACTGCAGAAGACTGTGTCTTTACCCTCACCGCTTGTAAACATCTTTAATCGTGTGAGTAGGGCAACGATTTTACCCCCCACCCCAGGATTGATGTCTGTTACCATGGAACCCTGCAATTAGTTGTTAATAAATAGCTTTTCATTATTTTATAGTCTGGCTTGTGTTAATGTTAGTTTGTCTAGTGTGTCACGTTTGTATTGTGTTGTTAATGTTATATGTTTTATGGTTTTATATCTGCATTGACTGACATACTGCACCATAATTCATTTTCTTTTATTTTCACATATCTCACCATCCCTTGGAGAGTTTCCTCAGTCCGTTTGATCAGCTACTGACCACTTAAGGACATCTATTTGGACTATCACCCAATTGGTTTGGACTTTATTTATATGATTCTATAATTGTTTTATTCTATATTGTCACGTTTGGCGCCGGCATTTCCTTTTTTTGTTATGCTTTCCCACTGACTGTACTGTCAGTTTTTGTCTGGCTGCCACCATTGTAACTTTATTTGTTCAAGTGTGTCCTATTGTTATTTTTAGCGCTGTTTTGCACCGTCTTTCTTTTGCTTTTAGTTCCAGTGCAGCGCCTCCACCTCATCAGGGTCCCTGCGTCCGCAAGGGGATGATCCTGTTGAGGAACTCCTCCGTGGTGCAACCTCCTGTGTAATCACTTGACACTCACACACAGGGGTCTTTCTGATTAGCTCCATCTTTATTGTCACGGTGGGCATAGCTGCCCTCCACAATGGGGTATCTTTAGCCGGTCATCGTGCCCGTGCTTCCCTTTGACAGGTACGTCTCCTTGATCAGGGATTCACTCCTCTGTGCCAGGTCCCTGGACACAGACTCCTATCAGCCACTATAACATAATCATCCACTATACTAGCCTTGAACTAGAACTTTCCAGCAACTAACTTTTAGACACAGTGCTGTGCCTTATGTAACTTCTGAGGCTGACACACCTCTGACATCACTAACCATGGAGTCAGAGCATGTGACCAGTCCCATCCATACACAGGGCACCCCACCAGGGTGTGAGGGAAAACCTCCATGGTTACTGCTGGCATGCCCACACTTACCAGGCCTTGCTGCCAGCAGGAGAGATGACTGTAGGCATTTTACATGACCGCTACATTCTCCCCCTGGTGAATCCCATCGTCCTCGCTGGGACCTAAATTTGTATACCTCTTTCCAGGAAGCACTGTAACGGAAAACATAATTAACATCACACAAATTTCCTCATAATGCAGTACACATGAATACAGTCATCCGCCAAGCCCGCCCCGACCAGCAGCCACAGACCCGCGTGATGCACAGTACCACCTAAAAATAGTGATAGGGGTCCGGTTTCTTTACTTCCCTACCCCCCATATCTAGAACGGTAACAGAATAATGCCGTGGTAATCCCCTCTCAGGCCTATATGTTACCTTGTGTTTGTGGATATTTCTCCCAATTGCCCATATGCGGATTAGATGCTCTATCCGCTCCTCGGCCTTCTTTCCCACCACATCATTCCCCTTACTGACTAAGTGCATCTCAATATTTTCCCGGAGCCACCTATCCCTGTTCTCCTCTATTTCGTCCATTAATGGCTCAGGGACATACGGGTACTCCAACCCGTGGGATGACTTGTAACGAGCCATTATAGCCCGTTCGGCTCTACTAATCCTCGTCAGGTCAGCCTTACCTGCCCTCCCAGGTAGCACCCATGATAGGGGTTCGTCAGGGTCCACGGGGTCTGACAAGATGCTGGGACCCATAGGTTCTATCTCCCTATGCTCTATTTGAAGCCAGCGCTCCTGCAATTCCCTGTCCCTCTGTTCTGGGGTAAACTCTCCCACCGCCCACCAATAGTCCACTACATCCTCTCGCCGGATGAGGAACCGAGTGCGGTCCATCCAGGCCGAGTACCCTTCAAATAATGGGGCCCACCAACGGTTCTCCCGGAATCTGTTGGACCTCCCTGATTCCCTATCATCGTCCATGGAAAATACCCCTGATGACCGCTCAGATCGCGGTACAGACCACCTAGACGACCCCGGGGCCTTTTTTACCGGCGCCGGAACTGCAGGGGGCAACCACCGGCCTACCGCAGCCGCTCTCAATTCTCCCCCTCCCCTGGAGATACCTTCCGTAGCGCCACTGCGCTGTCTTTCCCCAGTCCGTCTCCCCTCCTCTTCTGAGGGAATGTCCACTGATTCCAGGCTAGGCGGGGAACCCGGGGACCGTGTGACCGGGGTAGGGGCTTTAGCTAGGGCATGGGGTTGGGCATACGGACGGGGTAGCGATTGCCACGGGGCTGCGACCCGTTCCTGGCTGTCCGTAGATATTTCAAAGGATGATACTTCACCCTCCTCAGTCCTCAGATCGCCCGTCCAGCTTCTGAGCCATTGAGGTGATTGGGGACCTTCCCCCAATCGCCGAAGCGTCGCTGCAACTTCCCCACGGGTTCCGCCGTCACCACCGGAAGCGATGTCTTCCCCGGAACCAGAAGCATCGCCATCTTGCGTGGGACCCCCATGCGGGATCTCTTCTTCCACGACGACATCCGGCTGCTCCGCTGTCGCCGCTGGAAGTGATGCCGCCACTCCACGTGTGCTCGGGGCCTGGCGCGGCCCTTCCAGCGCTTCGCCGTCTGCTGCAACCAAGTAAGTAATAGGGCTGCTTGGCTTACCCATCCGCAGGGGTATAGGCGTCTCTCTCCCGTCTCCTAGATCAGGTCCTGGGATGGCGGGACTCTGTCTGTCGGCGCGCCGATCTGCGGAGGACGCCCTGTTCTCAAGGCCACCACTCACCCCACGGGGTGTCGCCCTTCCGGTCTGCCTTTTTGGCTCCGCTTTTAACACCGCCAGCTCACGGAGGTCCTCGTCCGAGTAATCCCCTTTTCCTGACTTAGGGGTCTCCGAGCGGAGTGAAAGTCTCTTTTCCCCAATTGCGGGGGATGCTTCAACCGCCTCGATCGCCACTGACCCAGCCGACTTGACCGGCTCCAGTCCCTTGTCTCCTGGACTCGCGCGGTTGATCCATAGCGCGCCCGGGGACTCGGCGGAGCGCCTTGCCATGTCCACCGGGGGGTCAGCAGGCTGAATTGGAATAAATGTGGGCATAGGCCACAGGTATAAAGTCCCGCAATGAGGGCAACGTGCCTCCGTGTTGACCGTGCCTCCGGGCAGCCCACATTGTAGGCAGAGCCCGACCACCGTCTCGGTGTTGGCCACCCTCACTACTAGCAACCCGCCGGGTACTGAGTAGGGCTGGGTGGAGACCATCGTGCCCACAGTGGAGGAGCAGGCCATTCTTTGCACAGGAGCCACTTTCTGTACAGGTCTCTCCTTCTCAGTGGTTCCTCGCAACTGACTGGTGGAAGTTGCTGGATCCGCCACTCCCTGCTTCGGCTCCTCCCTTCTCTGACAGAGCTGGAACCCGCCCCCAGGGGTTGCAATAATGGGCGGGTCCCACAGGGGAATATCATGCCCCTTAATTAAGGCCGCACCTCTCTCAGTCCTGGTGGGCGCGGTTAGCGTTTTCGCGCCATTTTCCCCACAAGGGTGGGGGTCTTTTCCCGCGGCCAGTTCCCGCCTTCTCCTGGCAGCCGCCCTCCGTGCAAGATAACCATCCCTTTTGCACGGCTCCTCCACGGCCGGAACTACTTTTTGTAGTGGCGCCGTCTGGATATCAGTCCCTGGGCCCAGTGGGTGCATTCCCACAGGCCATAGTTGAAATTCACTCCCCCTGGTAGAAATCAGGGGAGGGTCCCATAGACTAAGCGGTTGACTCAGCACAGGGGCTGAGTGAGTCACTGTCCATGCAGGCGCAGCCATAGCTTTCGCGCCATGCCCCCCATCAGGGCGGGGCTCTGCTGTTCGCGCCATTCCCGGCCAGCTTTTTGCAAGTCCTGCACCAGCCACATTTTCTGTGACTGTCCCACGCGGTGTCCCTAGCAAGCGGGAACCGCCATTTTGGTTGGCTTTTAAGCCCAAAAAGTCAGTCTGTTTGCTCTCCTCACGGGGTTCTCCCCCAATTATTACAATTTCCTCACACTCTTCAAGGGTGGCCCCTCGCTGTCCCAGGCAGGATAAAAACGGGGCAGCCACAGCCTTCGCTCCGTTCCAGAGCAGACTGGTTAACGATAGCTCGGCGACTGTTTGCTCTTCAGTGGGGTGCACGCCACGGGTGCCCTCCCCATCAGCCTCTGGTCGCCATTTTGGGTTCTCCGCACCACGCGGATCCTCCACTCTTTGGGTTGTCTCACTCTCGTACCAATTATCGTACATGGTGCTCCACTCTGCGGGGCAGCCACCACACCGGTACAATAAAGATTAGCTTCAGATGCACCACCACATGTGTACCTTATCTAGGTGTGACCCAGTGTTGCACTACCTCAGGCTAGGCTCACTCTCTCAGTGTCTGCTGTGACTCCTTCCTCCCAGTCTGTGCTCCCTATGGTGAGTGTCTGGAATGGGCTAGGTACTCTGGCTCTGCCATGCAGTACTTGGGGCGTCTACCTCTCTTGGTCAGCCTAGCGCAGACCCTCTCCAGGATTCCTGACCAAGTTAACAGGCTATCCCTTCTGGCATCCTACCAACTAGCACTGCCTCAAGGTGACTCGGTCAGCTATAGCCCGGCTCCAAACCCCTCACTCCTTTCAGGC
>NC_134497.1:40215391-40240391 GCF_040206685.1 Ascaphus truei
GCATTGGTACCAGAAGGTCCCGAGTTCAATCCCTGCATGTGTTTTGTACAAAATGTATTACTGTTTATTTGTGTCTGTGTCTGGTAGTCAATAAAGCATTGAATTGAATGTTTGAAAAAAACAATGGCACACGACGGCAAGACAGCAGAGAGATGAGCAGAGCAGAGAGATATGAGCACGTGGACAGCAGAAAGAGAAGAGCACTTGTAAGGCGGCAAAATTGAGGAGATTTAAATCTGTAATGAGGAAGCGCGCTGATGCCGACCCCGGTTGTAACGCGGTCTTGGGGTTGTGGCCCAAGGACCGCGTTATAAGGGGTTTAGCTGTATATATATATATATATGTAGCCCCGGTTCCTTTGAGCTGCCCAAGATCCCCTCCTCCTTGCGGGCAGCGCGTTGTGGACCCCAAGGACCGCGTTATAACGGGGTTTAGCTGTATATTATATATATATATATATGTAGCCCCGGTTCCTTTGAGCTGCCCGAGATCCCCCTCCTTGCAGGCAGCGCGGTCTCGAGTGCCGCCGGAGCCAGCGACGGAAACGCCGGCTGCTTGCAAGGGTGGGGGCCGGAGCAGGGAGCGCTCCGAGTCCTGGGAGTCTCGGCGGCACACCCGGCTAGCGGGGGCCGCCATTAGCAAAGGCGCGCGCATGTGCAGTGATCGCGCTTGCGCTGAAGACACTAGGGAGCTGCGGCGGCCATTAGGAAGTCACGCATGCGCAGTGGAATCGCGCACGTGGCCCCAATGTATCTATAGCCTCCACAACAGAACAGCAATAGAGCTCAAGGATAGTTGGCAGTTGGCAGTTGGCAGTTGGAAGTTGGAGCTGGGAGCTGGGTGAGTTAGGGTGTGTGTGCAGGGAGCAGTAGCCCCTAGCACTAGGCCTAGTTACCCCCATTGGCCCCAGATAAGTTACCATTCCCCAGTTTGTGGTTGCTTCAGGGACAGGCCCTACGTAAGGAGATCTGCCCCTTTAGCTATTTGGTTAAGTAAGGGAGTTGGAGCTGGGAGCTGGATGAGTTAGGGTGTGTGTGCAGGGAGCAGTAGCCCCTAGCACTAGGCCTAGTTACCCCCAGAGGCCCCAGATAAGTTACCATTCCCCAGTTTGTGGTTGCTTCAGGGACAGGCCCTACGTAAGGAGATCTGCCCCTTTAGCTATTTGGTTAAGTAAGGAGACACCCAGTGTCGCGCAGCCTGATTGCTGGGTCTGGGCTCAGACCCCTCTATATATAGAGACTACCTTCTCAGAGACATATATATATGTATATAGACTAACTTCATGGAGGCCACGCCAAGCAGTGACTGCAGCCTGCCAGCTGCAGACGGATCCCCACCAAGGTACAAATGGTGCGGAGCACGGTGATATTATCCGCGCCGGAATTCACCCCACGCGTAGGAGGACATCACGTCGGATCAGGCGGATCTAAACCCATTTGAATAGCGGCACCCGTGGCTGGAGCCCCGGGCAGGTACCTCTAGTAGTGCACTAACACTTCCAGGGATAGCGCTATCTCCAACACACGTGAGTGGGGTTTGGACATAAGGTACTTTGGGGAATACCTATGTTGATGTGTGCACCCGGTGCACGTCCATGTGCTTGTGTGTATACGCATTATTCTGTGTGGTACAGGTACCGAAGTTATTAGTATTATTAGTAGTTACAATAGTAAACAGTTATTTGCATACACTGTGTGCGTGTTTTATTATTGTGGTTCCTGTAAGAGGACCATCCCACTAAGGTGGGAGCCCTTACAGGTGGAGGCGCTGTGTTCAACGAATGATCAGGTAACCCCAGGCTGCCAGTGGCGGAGGTTCAGGCCTTCTGTGAGCCTATCAGGTAACGCACCATATTTATTTATTTAAAATTTGAATTTTAATACCTATTGTAATATTAATTGTTATCTAGTCGTTTTTAAGAATTACTATGTCGTTCTTGCAATGTTGTTCTTCATTTACATTAATAGCTAAATTTGTATTTATAAGATTTTAGTTAGGTGTTGTTGGATCACTTATTATATGTTTATTAATTTTCATATGTCTCATTATGATCTTATGGTTGTTATTAATATGAATATTTATTATTTATTTTGTTCACAAACCTTAATTTTATTTTTATTCTTATTGTCATAATTTTAAATATATTTTGTAGTAATATATGTTTAATCCTTATTATTTCATTCTTTTATATATGTGATTTTCTTTATATATTTTAGCAACAGTTATACTGTACATTATTTGCACCAAGTACTGATTTACCTAATGATACCAATTAAACTGAACACAGCTGTGGAGAAACATTTTTATTGGTCTAAGGGACTATTTAACACAAGACAGTTCTTTTGGAATCCATCCCCTGATGAAATCCGCAGAGCCGGAAGAAATGCGTAGGGACGTGTCATTGAAACTACGGCGGCTGATCAGTTCATGCACCAGTGTGAGATCGTGAAGACGTGAGTGAAGTTCTTCCGGGTCCCGGTACTGCATGCGAGTGAGGAATGGCGGACGCACGCTATTAACAAGCTCTTCACAAGTGGAATACATCTATCTTGGAGTGAGCGGCGTTTACAGACACCCGATTCAAAACCATTCTGGATATCTTTTAGCAGAGGTGACCGTGGAGTCTTCCGTTGGTGCATGGGCTGGTCCCAAAATATGCCTTATTTTAATAGACAAATTGTAAGTGTGCATTTGTCTTGTCCATGATTTATTAAATTGTTTATCTGATTTTACACAAGGATCGGGCGCTTTTTCTCTTTTGTTCTCTAATATATATATATATATATAGTGTTCGACAAATCACCCAAAAATCTACTAACCCAACCAAACAATCTACTTGCCACCTAGTCCCGCCCCCCAACCCCGCTTTAAAATAAAATATATAAATAAAATACATTTAATAAATTCCTAGTCAGAACATTCGTTTTTGACAAATGTATTTATTGTATTACATTATACTACAATTAGTCCTTGTTATGTGTGTGTGTGTGTGTGTGTGTGTGTGTGTGTGTGTGTGTGTGTGTGTGTGTGTGTGTGTGTGTGTGTGTGTGTGTGTGTGTGTGTGTGTGTGTGTGTGTGTGTGTGTGTGTGTGTAAGTAAATGTTGGATCTAGAAATAAAAGCCAGATGTGAGTGACTAGTTTCCTGAACCCCTTAACCAGTGTCTGGACGTCCCCGCTTCACAATATCTAAAGCAGCAATCCCGCCTGGGATCTTACTTGATCCGCAGTCCCTCAATGTCCAGGTACCCGCATTCCTGCAATGTTATACTGTGATGGATTGGATAAAATGCCTATTTCTTCATCTGTAATACTTTGCTATGATTCCTTACTCAAAATGGCTACCGCAGCTACCCCTCCCTTCAAGTAAGGAAGATGGCACCGAGGAATTCCCCTCAAATGCTGATGTGTCCAAAAAACCTGCAATAACAGGACCATAAACTGCAACAACAAGACCATACAAGGAAAAGACCCAACAAGAACCAATGAGATACTGACATGTGTATTTACACACAACCTTTAGACCTGAGAGAGCTCCTTTTGCATACAATCCCCCAATGCAGCCTCTATATATGAACGTGGTCTGTAGGAATAAAGTCAGACATTATCATCCTGAACTCCTGTGTGTCAGCGTGATATTTTCTCAGTGCATGTACTATATATATATATAGGGAAAATAATCTGGACGAGGACAGATACTCTGAAGACGTTTTTGGTCTGATCCAAATTATCCAAATCAGCTGGTGCCCAACGTGGGGCTCTGGGTTGTGAACCAATAGACAGCCGTGCACAGAGGGACCGAGGTGGACCAAATGCGGACGCGGCAGGAGACTGATCACCTCTGGAGTACGGTAAGATAACATTTATTATCTACCGATACGCACTGTCTCCGCTGTTGGTCTATTTCTGTGTCTCATACGGCTCTCCGAAGGTCACCTAAAGACAGGTAGATATCTTGCCCAGAGCCCGTTTTAAACTCAAACCTGTTACCTAGACTATCTGTCACTCGGTATATGTTTACATGTTGTATATGTTAGTCAGTGCCGCAAGTGGGAGCCCGGAGTGGAGTGGGATTTTTGCCGGCTGACTAGGAGTCTTGACATTGTACGTTGCAAACTTGGTGGAAGGAGGGGTAAAGGGGGAGTAAGGTATAGTCGGTTCAGAGAGGAAACATGGGAATCCCGGTAGTGACTGTGCGGTTTGGCGCGTTGCAAGGGAAGGAGTGTTGCGCGTTACGGTTTTGTAGCAGCGCGGAATCCTGCCGATTGATCCCTGAACAACCTTTCCCTCTCTCGTAATCAAGCTGTATGTTATGTCCAAAATGTGTTTGTGTATTAGTGTTGAGAATTCATGAGGATGGGTGGGGATTGTTGAGAGTAGAAGAGATAGCCCATAGGTGCTTGGGCGATAACCCCTAGACGTTAAACTGGCCGAACTCCTGTTTTTTCCGCGTTAATGTACGCTTTGCAGTAAGAAAGAAAGAAAGTGAATAAGAAAGATATAGGCAAGTGAATTTGCTGATAGATAATCAAGGCATATGATTGTGTTGTGAAAGTAAGTATTGAGGGTTATTTTTATGAAAGGTTTATATGCAGAAATTGGGATACAATTAGATACTGTGTATATTATTTGGAAGGGAAATAAAGTGTTATAAGTTAAGGGAAAGAAGAAAAAGAGGAAAAAAAAAAAAAAGCAGGGCATTTTTGCTAGTAATTGCAGTATAGAGAAAAATAAAAATAAAAAAAAAGGTGCAGTTTTAACATTTGAGCACAGGCAAGTAAGACAGGGAAAGGAGTCTTAGCCTGCCACCTAGTGGCAGAAAGAGAGAGAACAGAACAAAGAGGAATGGGAGCAGCTTTCCCGGGAACTGGTAAAGATTTAATTTTGAAAGGTTTGTTCGTACTGGCCACACGAATGGGTCTTTTAAAACCAGAAAATATTATTTTTCCTTCTGTTCTAATAGCAACTAGAAAGAGGGGTCTTTTTCTGTGGGAGGGAGAAGTTCAGGGAGCGCTGTCTTGTGTGTTTTTGAATCCCACAGGGAAACATACCTTACGTTAGTATGAGTCAAAATAATTCTGTTGAGGGACAGAAGGGTCCCCGCTGCATTTATTTTATCATTGCCAGGACAGAAGTTAATATAATAACAAGTGAAAAAACAAAGCAAGTAGCCTGTTTAAAGTATGTAGTATTACTGCAGCAGAAGGCAGGTTACAACCAGAAATGTGTCGAAAGATATTGAAAGAAAAGAGAGGAATTTTGAATGATAACAACCTGCTGAAGATAGCAGAAGCCTGGTTTAATGTTACCAAGGCTGTCCAGAGAAAAATGGACCGAGCAGGAGATAGAAAAGGGAGGGAAGATTGTTTTAATTGTGGTGTGACTGATTTATCTATACTCACTCCTTTGTTACCTTCGCTCACAGCTGCAGCAGCACCCCCACCTATACAACCCACTACCCCGCCCACAGATGACAAACCAACCTTGACTGTTCATGCAGCAGAACTATATCCTGTGATGCAGGCAGACGGTTCCTATTACACCCCGACTGCGCCCCTAATGCCCCTGATGCCAGTCCTTTCACCCCAAACAATCACTGCCCCAGCGGTAGGGATTCAAGTCTACCCTGACACAACAATAGCACACAAACCCAGCAGCAGTGTCCACTATAGTACGCCTGGTAGTTTTGACTCAGATAGTGAGTCACAGGCCGTTGCACAGAAGGCAAACATGACCTGGAATACTAACCCCAGACACCCCCCAGTACCCGACCGCTGCCCAAGGTTATATATGGGCAGACGCCCAAGCAGGTAGAAGGCGCCCCAATAATGTATGTCACCTCACCCCCTTCCTGGTAGACACAGGTACAGCCAGGAGCGTAATTAGAGCTGCAGACATACCTGACCCTTCCTATTTGTCTGATATTGATGTTTCATGTGTGGGGGTAGATGGCACACCACGCTCTAGCCCATTAACACGACCCCTGCAGATAGGTCCCTACCCTGAACTATTTGCACAATTTGTAGTTTCCTCTACCTGCCCGCTTAATCTGCTTGGCGCTGATGTTTTGTCCAGGTTACAGGCCTCCATAATATTCTCAGAGGACGGCACCATTGATGTAACCTCCCCGCTCTGGGAGTCAGATGTCTCTGCCCTTTGTTCCCTTCCAATACTTTTGGCATTAGCGGACAAACCCTCAGCTGTCAGTATACCACCCGCTGTCATGGATAGGATCCCGTCCAAATTATGGTCCACAGGCCCTGAGGATATCGGGCACCTAAGGGTACCACCCATTGTTGTACAGCTCAAACAAGGGGCCCCGCTTCCCCGTAAACTGCAATACCCCTCTTTTCCCTGTGAAGAAACGCACCGCGAAGGGTGAACCTGATAAGTATAGAATGGTTCAAGATCTCCGAGCAGTAAATGATGCAACCATTGTACGATGTTTTAATAACAAATCCCTTTCAGATGACCCCAGAGGCTTCCAAGAATTTCACTGTTCTCAAACAGGTAATATCCTCTGCCCCTGCCTTGGGCCTCCCAGACTATGATTTACCCTTCAAGCTTTTCGTATGAGAACGAAATGGACATGCAACTGGAGTGTTAACGCAGCCACACGCTGGCCGATGTCGACCTATTGGTTATTACTCCAGCCGTCTCGATGCTGTGGCTCGTGGTGGACCGTCCTGTCTTCGTACTGTCTTTGCTGCTCAAGCACTGCGGGATAAAACTTCGGATATCGTTCTAGGGCATGACCTCATTCTCCTGGCACCACATGACATTGCTGCTATTCTTAATCAGACACAGCCAAAACATCTGTCCGCTGCCAGACACCTCAGGTTGCAATGCTCGCTTCTCATTCCAGACAATGTCACCCTTCTCCGGTGCCAAGTGCTTAACCCCTCCACTCTTCTTCCACTTCCCGAGGGGGGAGATGTGCAGGGACACGAACAAGAATAAAGCACAGCTGCAGTCGACCTACCCTATGATTGCTTCGAACTCATGAAGCTAGAAACTGCTCATCTGCCCACGGTGAGTGAAACGCCGATACAGAACCCAGATCTAATCCTGTTTGTGGATGGTTCTCGATATGCTGACCAACAAGGCACCTACCATATGGGTTATGCGGTCACCACAGACTCTGTGGTCCTACTGGCAAGCACACTACCGTCGACAGCATCTGCACAAGAAGCCGAACTACAAGCCCTCACTGCAGCGTGTAAACTGGCAGAAGGACAAACGGCGAATATCTACACTGACTCTAGATATGCCTTTGGAGTAGCACACGATTTTGGCGTCATTTGGCAAACCAGGGGATTTCTGACAGCAGCAGGAACACCAGTGAAACACAGCTCAGCCATACAAGCTCTGATGGACGCCCTACTCCTTCCAAGCCATGTGGCCATCCTGAAGGTAAAGCCCATGGGAAACTGAACACAGAAGAAGCCAGAGGAAACCATCTGGCGGATGCTGCGGCAAAATAAGCTGCCAGCAGGATACGAGAAGTGGAAGATCGAGTGGACACAACAAGGATGGTTCCGTTAATGCAGAACCTCCCAGTAAATCGAGAATATCTGAAGAAGTTGCAAGAATCTGCAACAAAGGAAGAAAAGGAAAGCTGGAAGAAAAGAGGTGCATCACCCCAAGAAGGAATTTATGAGTACAAAAAGAAACTCTGTCTGCCACGGGCACTGTATCATGCTGTGGTACAATGGGCACATGGAGCAGCACATCTCTCAAAGACTCTTATGAATGCACTGATCGACAAATACTATGCGGCGCCTGGAATTACCCCAATGACTAGTAATTTCTGCAAATCATGTACAATTTGTGCAAAGTGTAACCCAGGACGTGTGGAAAAACCACCGCAGAAACACCTTGCAAGGCCCTTATACCCTTTCCAGCGTATCCAGATTGACCATTTTCAATGCCAAAGTCGGGCCGTTTTGAATATGCGTTAGTAATTGTAGATATGTTTTCAGGATGGCCAGAAGCTTATCCTGTCACCAATCTCACTGCGAAAACAACAGCAAAAAAACTCCTGACAGAGGTGGTTTGTAGATATGAGGTACCTGAAGTAATAGAAAGCGACCAAGGCCCTGCTTTCACTGCTACGTTAGCTAAAGAAATTTGGTCCGCGCTAGGGACCACCCTTGCTTTACACACCCCATACCATCCCCAGAGTAGCGGAAAGGTAGAAAGAATGAATGGCACACTGAAAACTAGAATGTTGAAAATGGCCCAGGAAACAAATATGCCCTGGCCAGATAGTCTACCCATTGCTTTGTTCAGTGTTCGATACACCCCACGAGGGGAACATGCTCTATCCCCATTTGAGATACTGTTTGGTACTGCCCCCAAACTTGGTTGTTACTACCCACAGCAGTTACAGATGCAGTCTGATGTTTTGACCAAATATGTAACTGCCTTAGCGCAAGGACTAACCAATATGCATGGTCGAGTGTTTTCTTCTATTCCAGATCCAGATCTAGATACCGGGACTCATAAACTCGTGCCCGGAGACTGGGTGCTCATGAAGAAATTTGTAAGGAAACACTCCCTAGAGCCCAGATATGATGGTCCTTTCCAAGTTCTGTTGACCACAGCGACATCAGTCAAGCTAGCTGGCAAGAACACCTGGATACACGCCTCTCATTGCAAGAAGGTTCCAGCTCCCAACGAGGACACCTCAGAAGGAAAATGATGCTATATATCTTTTGCTTGTTGGGTCTAGGGGGGGGGGAGCACAAAAGGTTGCTATCACCCAACATGAAGGGGTAGTCACGGTTTGGTATAATTCATCCAATACTCATGTAGCTACCTTCTCCTTTGATTATTGTAATGTAGTCCGCTGCCCCTCAACACATTGGCAATATAATCGATACAGCAATGTCGGATTCAGGTCCACTTATATATGCGTAACGGATTCCTACTGGGGAAAGGAATGTGATTACTGGGGAGCAGTAGGATGGAACACGGGAATAGATTGGGGATACCGACCACAAAATGGTCTAACAAGGAAAGACAGGATGGCAAAAGATTCTTGCCCAAATAGGAATCGCAATAGTTATTATTTTTGTTTTGTTTGTGTTTATTGTCTGCTGTGTTCTCCCATGTTTTAAAAAATTCATGACCAAAGCTGTTGACAATAGCACTCCTACCTTTTTTCTGCAGTCAGATAATAATACTCCACTCTCGGAAGATGGTCCATTTACTCCGTTACAGTCCCTCCGAGTTAAGTACAATAGTATAAATCCATAGGGACAGCATCTGACTTCCTTATGTGCAAAGTCTGTGGCAAGGGGGGTCATGGACAAGCCATGACTCGTCTAACGTACAGCACAAAAGAGTTCCCAGGCACATCTGGACAGATGAGTTAGGACACATCTAGGGACAGACTCAGAAATAGACATTTCAAGGGGGGACTGTGATGGATTGGATAAAATGCCTATTTCTTCATCTGTAATACTTTGCTATGATTCCTTACTCAAAATGGCTACCGCAGCTACCCCTCCCTTCAAGTAAGGAAGATGGCACCGAGGAATTCCCCTCAAATGCTGATGTGTCCAAAAAACCTGCAATAACAGGACCATAAACTGCAACAACAAGACCATACAAGGAAAAGACCCAACAAGAACCAATGAGATACTGACATGTGTATTTACACACAACCTTTAGACCTGAGAGAGCTCCTTTTGCATACAATCCCCCAATGCAGCCTCTATATATGAACGTGGTCTGTAGGAATAAAGTCAGACATTATCATCCTGAACTCCTGTGTGTCAGCGTGATATTTTCTCAGTGCATGTACTATATATATATATATAGGGAAAATAATCTGGACGAGGACAGATACTCTGAAGACGTTTTTGGTCTGATCCAAATTATCCAAATCAATACATTGGAGTGGTGGTGTTCCCTACCTGTCTTCTGGGTTAGGGGGGGTTCCAATGTCTTCCATGTGAAGCTTGAGTCAGATCTGGAAGAAAGCAGTATAAATTATGTCGGTGTAGTATAGGACAGTTAAGATATACAGGGTAAATAAGATATCCTGATCGAGACAGAGAGAGAGAGTGGGTGAGAGACAGAGAGAGAGAGTGGGTGAGAGACAGAGAGAGAGAGAGAGAGTGGGTGAGAGACAGAGAGAGAGAGTGGGTGAGAGACAGAGAGAGAGAGTGGGTGAGAGACAGAGAGAGAGAGTGGGTGAGAGACAGAGAGAGAGAGAGAGTGTGTGGGTGAGAGAGAGAGAGAGTGGGTGAGAGAGGGAGAGAGAGAGAGAGTGGGTGAGAGAGAGAGTGGGTGAGAGACAGAGAGAGTGGGTGAGAGACAGAGAGAGAGAGAGAGTGGGTGAGAGAGAGAGAGTGGGTGAGAGATAGAGAGAGAGAGTGGGTGAGAGAGAGAGAGAGTGGGTGAGAGAGAGAGAGAGTGGGTGAGAGAGAGAGAGAGTGGGTGAGAGACAGAGAGAGAGAGGGTGAGAGAGAGAGAGAGAGGGGGTGAGAGACAGAGAGAGAGGGGGTGAGAGACAGAGAGAGAGGGGGTGAGAGACAGAGAGAGAGGGGGTGAGAGACAGAGAGAGAGGGGGTGAGAGACAGAGAGAGAGGGGGTGAGAGACAGAGAGAGTGGGTGAGAGACAGAGAGAGAGGGGGTGAGAGACAGAGATAGAGGGGGTGAGAGACAGAGAGAGAGAGGGGGTGAGAGACAGAGAGAGAGGGGGTGAGAGACAGAGAGAGAGAGAGAGTGGGTGAGAGACAGGGCGGGGAGAGAGACAGGGCGGGGAGAGAGACAGGGAGGGGAGAGAGACAGGGAGGGGGGAGAGACAGGGAGGGGGGAGAGACAGGAAGGGGGGAGAGACAGTGAGTTGGGGAGAGACAGGGAGGGGATAGGGGGGGGACTGACTGATGGGGGGGAACTGGGTGGGGAGATGGTGACTGACTGGGTGACTTTGACTGACTAGGTGGGGGGGTGACTGATCTGGTGTCCTACACACACACATATACACACACACACTCCCCCATATACACACACACTCCCCCATATACTCACACACACTCCCCCATATACACACACACACTCCACATATACACACACACACTCCCCCATATACACACACACACTCCCCCATATACACACACACACTCCACATATACACACACACACTCCCCCATATACACACACACACTCCCCCATATACACACACACTCCCCCATATACACACACTCCCCCATATACACACACACATACACTCCCCCATACACACACACACACAAACACACACACACACACACACACACACACACACACACACACACACACACACACACACACACACACACACACACACACACACACACACACACACACACACACACTCCCCCATATACACACACACACTCCCCCATATACACACACACACACACACACACACACACACACTCCCCCATATACACACACACTCATCCATATACACACACACACTCCCCCATATACACACACACACTCCCCCATATACACACACACACACACTCCCCCATATACACACACACACACACACACACACACACACACACACACACACACACACACACACACACACACACACACACACACACACACACACACACACTCCCCCATATACACACACACTCCCCCATATACACACACACACTCCCCCATGTACACACACACACACACACACACACACACACACACACACACACATACACACTCCCATATACACACACACACATACACTCCCCCATATACACACACACACACTCCCCCATATACACACACACACACACACACACTCCCATATATACACACACACATACACTCAAACACTCTCTCTCAGTCTACACACATTGGGGAGGGGGGTCGGAAGAGAGGAAAGGCCGCGACCAGCACCACCACCCCGCAACTCCAATCCCTTCCGGTCCAATCTCCCGGCCCTGCGGGCTGGCACGGGGATCGGGGTGAAGCGGGGACCTGAGGGGACATCCCCACTCCAATCTCCCAGCCCCGTGGGCTGACACGGGGATCGGGGTGACACGGGGACTTGAGGGGACATCCCCGCTCCAATTTCCCGGCCCCGTGGGCTGACACGTGGATCGGGGTGAAGCGGGGACCTGAGGGGACATCCCCGCTCCAATCTCCCAGCCCGCAGGCTGACACGGGGGGGAAGCGTGGACAGGGGGAAGGCACAGATAGTACTTACTGTGTCCTCCTTGGGGGAAAAAATGGCCGCTCGTTGGGGACGGGCTCATATAGAGCCTGGCCGCGCGCCCACAAAGCCTGGGAGCGCGCGCCAATCAGCTGTCAGGCAGGGGGAGTTTTTTTGTTTTTTTTCTGCGCGAGCAGGGAAATTTGAGCGCGAGCAGGGAAATTTTAAAAAACAAACACGTGTGCTGCTTGGGCCAATATTTACTCGCCCGGAGGTTAAATCCACCCGCCCCGGGCGTGTAAATGTATAGGATTGTCGAACACTGTATATATATATATATATATATTTTTTATATATATATATATATATATACAGTGTTCGACAAATCACCTAAAAATCTACTCGCCGAACCAAAAAATCTACTCGCCTCCTAGTCCCGCCCCCAACCCCGCCCCAACCCTAGTCCCGCCCCCAACCCCGCTTTAAAATAAAATATATAAATAAAATACATTTAATAAATTCCTAGTCAGAACAACATTCGTTTTTGACATAAATGTATTTATTGTATTACGTTATACTACAATTAGTCCTTGTTACGTGTGTGTGTGTAAATAAAAGCCATATGTGAATGACTAGTTTCCTGAACCCCTTAACCAGTGTCTGGAAGCCCCCGCTTCACAATATTTAAAGCAGCAATCCCACCTGGGATCTTACCTGATCCGCAGTCCCTCAATGTCCAGGTACCCTCTTTCCTGCAATGTTATACATTGGAGGGGATGTGTTCCCTACCTGTCTTCTGGGTTAGGGGGGGTTCCGATGTCTCCCGTGTGAAGCTTGAGTCAGATCTGGAACAAAGCAGTATAGGTTATTTCGGTTTAGTATAGGGCAGTTAAGATATATAGGGTAAATAAGATATCCAGATACAGAGAGACAGAGAGTGGGGGAGAGAGAGAGAGGGGGAGAGAGAGACAGAGAGTGGGGGAGAGAGAGACAGAGAGTGGGGGAGAGAGAGACAGAGAGTGGGGGAGAGAGACAGAGAGTGGGGGAGAGAGAGAGAGACAGAGAGTGGAGGAGAGAGAGAGAGAGAGAGAGACAGAGAGTGGGGGAGAGAGAGAGACAGAGAGTGGGGGAGAGAGAGAGACAGAGAGTGGGGGAGAGAGAGAGACAGAGATTGGGGGAGAGAGAGACAGAGATTGGGGGAGAGAGAAACAGAGATTGGGGGAGATAGAGACAGAGAGTGGGGGAGAGAGACAGAGAGTGGGGGAGAGAGAGACAGAGAGTGGGGGAGAGAGAGAGAGAGACAGAGTGGGGGGGAAGAGAGAGACAGACAGAGAGTGGGGGAGAGACAGAGAGAGACAGAGAGTGGGGGAGAGACAGAGAGTGGGGGAGAGACAGAGAGTGGGTAGAGACAGAGAGTGGGGGAGAGACAGAGAGTGGGGGAGAGACAGAGAGTGGGGGAGAGACAGAGAGTGGGGGAGAGACAGAGAGTGGGGGAGAGACAGAGAGTGGGGGAGAGACAGAGAGTGGGGGAGAAACCGAGAGAGACAGAGAGTGGGGGAGAGACAGAGAGAGACAGAGAGTGGGGGAGAGACAGAGAGAGACAGAGAGTGGGGGAGAGACAGAGAGAGACAGAGAGTGGGGGAGAGACAGAGAGAGATAGAGACTGGGGGAGAGACAGAGAGGGGAGAGAGGGCGGGTGACTGACTGGGGCAGGGGCAACTGACTGACTGGGGCAGGGGCGACTGACTGACTGGGGCAGGGGCGACTGACTGACTGGGGCAGGGGTGACTGACTGACTGGGGCAGGGGCGACTGACTGACTGGGGCAGTGGCGACTGACTGGGGCAAGGGCGACTGACTGGGGCAAGGGCGACTGACTGGGGCAGGGGCGACTGACTGGGGCAGGAGCAACTGACTGGGGCAGGGGTGACTGACTGGGGCAGGGGCGACTGACTGACTGACTGGGGCAGGGGCAACTGACTGGGGCAGGGGCAACTGACTGGGGCAGGGGCGACTGACTGACTGGGGCAGGGGTGACTGACTGGGGCAGGGGTGACTGACTGGGGGGGTGACTGATTGGGGGTACCTCTGGTGTCACACATACTCACACACACACACACACACACACACACACACACACACACACACACACACACACACACACACACACACACACACACACACACACACACACACACACACACACACACACACACACACACACACATTCTCCCATATATACACACACACACACACACACACACACACACACACACACACACACACACACACACACACACACACACACACACACACACACACACACACACACACACACACACACACACACTCCCATACACACACACACACACACACACACACATTCTCCCATATATACACACACACACACCCACACACCCTCCCATATATACACCCACACACCCACACATTCTCCCATGTATACACACACACACACACACACACACACACACACACACACACACACACACACACACACACACACACACACACACACACACACACACACACACACTCTCTCTCTCTCTACACACACAGGGGGGGGGAGGAAAGGCCGCGACCAGCACCATCACCAACATGCTCCACCCCCTGCGCCCATCTCCCGCTCGCGGGACCGGGGGGGAAACAGGAACCTTGTGGGACATCCCCGCTCCCATCTCCCGCCCCGCGGTCTGACACGGGGGGAAGCGGGGACCTGAGGGGACAGGGGAGCACCAGAACGGCTAGAGGCAGCAGGATGGAGGCAGAGGGGTCCGCGGGTGTGAGTTCGGGAGGCAGCAGAATGGAGGCAGAGGGGGCCGCGGGTGTGGGTTCTGGAGGCAGCAGGATGGAGGCAGAGGGGGCCGCGGATGTGAGTTTGGGAGGCAGCAGGGCGGAGGCAGAGGGGCCACGGGGGTGAGTGCAGGGGGCATGGGGAGGCAGCAGGACAGAGGCAGAGGGGCCACAGGGGTGAGTGCAGGGGGCATGGGGAGGCAGCAGGACGGAGGCAGAGAATACTTACTGTGTCCAATGATCTGGAAAAAGAATGTCCGCTCGTTGGGGGGCGGGCTCATATAGAGCCTGGCCGCACGCCCACAAAGCCTGGGAGCGCGCGCCAATCAGCTGTCAGGTAGGGGGAGTTTTTTTTTTTCAGCGCGAGCAGGGAAAATTAAAAAAACAAACACGTGTGCTGCTTGGGCCAATATTTACTCACCCGGAGGTTAAATACACTCGCCCCCGGCGTGTAAATGTATATGATTGTCGAACACTGCCCATGAGCCTCAGCAGGGTCACATGATGCCAGGGATCGAATAGGAGTGGAGGATTGCTGGCAGGCAGGAAAGGGAAGTGTGTGCAGAGACCACGCTAGACAGTGTGTCCTGGGAGAGCAAGGGGAGAGGTGTGTATTGCAGGGGTTCAGTGACCCACTGCATAGGCCAGGAATTCCCTCTTAGGCCCCAGTGCAGGCCCTGAGTCACCACCAGCTTGTGGTACTGCAGGGAACAGCCACAGATAGGGACAGCATACCCTTTACTGAGATTAGCAGACAGGGACACGGTATCTTCCTGCGCTGCTGGGCGATCGGTGGTTTGGGATCAAGCTGCTGGACGCAAGTAAAGACTCGTGAGAGACCCCGCTGGATCGGCGGATCCTTTGCGAAGTACAGTTACTGGCTGCTGGAGCGGCCGGAAGGTATTATAATAAGGGCACCAACACCGGTACCTGCAGGCGCTGATCCCGCCTTGGGGGAGGGTTCTTTGGGGACACGGGGGGTTAAATGACCAAGGGACTGGTCCAGTACATTGGACACAGTGTGGGGTGCACACGGTGGTGGAAGAGGGACACTTGCACAGTGGTGTGCATTCTGAACTACTGTTATACAGCTATATCATTCTTATATGTGTATATGTCATTTAATGTTATAATTGCCATATACGAGTGTCTGTTTGCTAACGTTATCTCATTCATATGTGTTATTATGCCCAACGTATATATATATAGGAAACGGTTACATATACTTGTGGGTTGTTGTTATTGTTATTGTCAAGGGGAATCTCACACAGCGGGGATCCTGGGCAAGTGGAGGCGCTGCCAATTACTTATTATTGCCCCAGGCTCCCAGTTAGCGGAGGCCCAGATCTCGCTGAGCCAGCAGTTATATACAGCATTAGTAGTCTTTCTATATCTGCAGGAAAGATGGTTACATTTGGAGGCATTGCTGAAAGCTCAGACCTGGGGTGTCCTAACCAGTATTTAAATTGTGTTATCCAATTTCGCTATGTTTGTGCCATCCAAGACAGAAGTACGCAAGTGGGCCCTAAAATGCAAGGTGCCCCCTCAATGTGCTATTGTGGTGGGACATGTGCCTGCCTCTAGGTCCTTGGGCACAGTACGGGACTGTGATGGTTCAGGGGATTCCTTCCCCTTCTTTCTCTCCTCTGTTCCCTCTCTTACCAATCCCTCTGCACTTACCCATTCCTGTCCCGCTCCATTTCCCTCTCTCACTGTCCCATTGCCTCAGTGCATGCCCCGCAAGTCTCGCGCACCCGCGCGGTCCCCGAGCCCCTGCGGCAACGCTCCCCGCTCCCAGTCACTCTCTATGCCCGCTGCCTGCACCTCACCTCTGATGAAGGTCCTGTACGGTCCTATGCTTCCCTCCACTGGGGTGCCCGCGGCACTCCGCGCGTCTGGTGACGCAGCCTGTGCGCGCGCACCCTCGGCATACAGAGGGTGCGCACACACACGCTCCTCTTCTAGGCCCTGTCACTCTTCTGACTCCTCCCCCCATTCCTTGCAGGCGATCTCGCTCTCTGATCCTTCTGTCTCCCACTCTTCTCTCCCTGACCTATCCTTGTTGTCTTCCACTTCTCTCTCTGCTCCTCCCCTCTCTCCTATTGGTGTGTCTCCCTTTATAATCCCTGTATGTCCTCTCTATCATCGCTCTGCATAGTTCCTGTTTCCCTGTGTGTGCTGACCTATGCTGAGCTCCCTCTGTGTCCCTGCTTGTTCCTGCTCCTGTGTTACTTTGGATTTCCCTGGCTTTGACCCCTGCTTGTTCTGGACTACCCTGCTCTCTGTACCCCTTGAACCTTGCTACGAACTCTAATTTGCTGACCTCTGGAATCCTTGGACCTGGCTTTAAACTTTTACTACTCTACTCTCTGGACCCCTGGACATTGGCACACAGACACGACCATTCTTACGTTTAACCCTACAAGACGTTGCAAGTATCATAACCACTTTCTCTACAGGCCCAGCAACGCTATACCACACTCCGGGCTTGCTCCCACTGCTGTTGGTGTGTGGTGTAAAACCGTTCCCACCTCGGTATTGGGGTCTTGCCAGGTCTGCGAGCATACAGGCGTGACAGGGACAAAGTAAGAAACTTCCTGGCCTTAGCTATGGCCCGAATTATGGACAATACTTATGAAGCTGATCTAACCTGGCGTAAGGTCCTCCTGGCCACTGAGCACGAAATATGCCCAGAAACTGTACCCCCAGTTCTAACCTTACCTGAGGCCCACGGAGTCAGTTGCTCGCATGTCTACGTGGACGTACCCGCCCCACCGGCTATGTACACGCCCCAACCGGGCCGCCCCGGCCCGCCTTCCGAGTTAACCCATACTCCGTTTTGTACACCGGAGAGAAGCCTAGCCCCTACGTGGCCGGCAGCCACTGCACTAGGAGTGTCCTTTACACCGTCCGCTCTCCGGCCCTCCCAGAGCAGAAGTGGCCTGTCCAGACTTAGCTCAGGTAGTCAACGTTCTGGTAGTGTTATGTCCCCTGAATTGACGGTACCTTTGATGGTGGAGGCCCTAAACCAATCCTCACAGTCACAGCAACATAGGAAACTCAAAGCTTTCTCAGGAAACAAACAGACGCCATTAGGAGAGGCCGAGTTTGAAGCGTGGAAGGATCATGCTGAACAAGTACTGCCAGAATGGACTGCACTGATGCGGTGAGGCAGCAGCGAATAATTGAGTGCCTGCAGCCGCCCGCTTCCCATATGGTGCATTGCTACAAGGAGGATCATCCGGAGGCTGATGCTCACGGGATAATACATGCACTCACCAAAGCCTACGGAACACCGGTGGACACGTTCTCCTTGATGGCCAAATTCCACGCACTTGTTCAGAAGGAGGGAGAAATAGTGTCTGACTTTCTTCAGCGACTTCACTTGGATCTCTAGAATCTGGTGAAGAGGAAAGTAGTGCACAAGGCAGATTCCGATGGACTTCGAACCATGCAGTTTCTGAGGGGACTCTTATTACACCCTGTAGCCCTAAGAGTCAGTGGGGGCCTCGTGCCGGGTCAAGCCTTGTCCTTTGACGAACTTATGGATCGAGTACAGGCTCATGAAACTGTGCTGTTAGGTCGAGATCCAAGCCCAGATAAGAAAGTGGCGACCACCTCAAAGGAAACTAAGAAAGGGGAGGCTAGGCCGAAGCCAGCCAAAGACGCGGGTCAAGAGAAGGAGGACCCTGATGGGTGTGAGACCGATGCTCAAGACTCTACATCAGGTAGAACATCTCCTGCCCTTAGGAACCAGTCTGCTAGGAGTAATGCTAGGAGTAATGTCCAGTGTTTCCGATGCGGCAAGATGGGCCACATCGCCCCATTCTATCCAGTCAAAAAGAAGGTGACCATGGGAGCGAAATCCATGCAGCGAAATCCATGCTGTGCACCACCTTGACAATTGAACCCTTTCCTGTGTCAGAAGAGGCCGCGACCCCCGCATCCAATGTAGCGCCGGTACCGCCCCAGATGGGTGGCCGCATCGGACCCCCGGCCATTGTGAAGGTCATCATTGAAGGCATTTACGTGTCAGCATTACTGGACACTGGTTCTCAGGTAACCATTGAATACCGATCGTTCTATGATCAACACCTTCACCGGTTGCCCCTGCTCTCCGCAGATGCTATTAAATTGCGAAGGTTGAGCCATGAAGACTACCCTATTGATGGAGTGGTACGGGTTCATCTGGATATTCCACAGCTGAATACCGGCAAGCATCATCCCATGGAAGTGGAAGCGTTGGTATACCCTGAACCACAAGAACACCCCAGTGCTCCTATAATCATGGGAACCAATACCGACATAGTACAGGCCGTGATTCGTATGTACTTAAAGGAGGCTGGTGAACTGCCGTCAGCGGTGCTAGCAGAATACCCTGTGCTGCGGGAAGAATGTTGTAGGATAGCTACCCAAGAAGAGCATGGAGTCCTCTACAATATTGAGTACGGATTGACTGAGATTCCACCAGGGGGAGGGAAGAGCTACCTGTTGCTATCCGGAAAGAAGCAAGGCAGATCGGCTATTCTCGCTGGAAAGTACTGCTGAAGATGACCAACAGCGCGGATACAAGCTGTTAGCCTCGGTGCAGGAATGGCCGTCTAAACTACCGAATAGAGTACAGGTGTATGTACAGAACATTTCTTCCTATCACATGCCTATCGACTACAGGCAGCAGTTGGGAAGAATATATCCTGTCACTCCGGTGGAGAAGATGGAAGCTCAATCGCAGGCAGCTGCCGTATCGACAGCCACCCCTCAATTGGCGTTTGACTTTGGTGACTCCCCCTTGACGAAAAAGTGGAAAGAGAAGGTTGCAGACCAAGTTGGAAGCAAGACGAGGAGTATTCTCCACCAGTGATATGGATGTGGGATGTAGCTCCAGTGCTCAGCATACCATACGGCTCAATGATACGACCCCCTTTCGAGAAAGGTCCCGTCGCATTGCTCTAAGGGATGTGGAAGATGTGAGAAAGCTACTACAAGAAATGGAAGCGGCTGGCATTGTTATTGAATCTCGTAGCCCATACACATCGCCTATCGTGGTGGTGCGAAAGAAGAATGGGTCCGTACGGCTCATGTGTGGATTATAGAACCTTGAATAATCGTACTGTACCAGATCAGTATACCCTTCCTTGGATTGAAGACCTCTTAAATGTCCTGTCGGGGAACAAGTGGTTCAGTGTGTTGGATCTGAGGTCCGGGTACTACCAAGTGTCAATGAACTCCGAAGATCAGGAGAAGACAGCTTTCGTTTGTCCGTTAGAGTTTTATCAATTCACGCGTATGCCCCAAGGTATATGCGGTGCTCCAGCCACTTTTCAGCACCTAATGGAAAAGACAATTGGGGATATGAACCCCAGGGAATGCTTAGTGTATCTGGACGATATTATAGTATTCGGGAAGACGCTGGAGGAGCATGAAGAGCGGCTGATGAAAGTGCTGGATCGACTGAGCGCAGAAGGACTCAAACTGTCAATGGATAAGTGTCGGTTTTGCCCCACCTCGGTGACCTACGTGGGCCACGTTGTCTCTGCAGAAGGAATATCTACTGATCCTGGAAAGATAGAACCAGTGGTGAACTGGCTGCGACCAAATAACGTCATGGAATTACGTTCTTTCCCGGGGTTTTGCGGTTATTACCGACGGTTTGTGGAAGGCTACTCCAGCAAATTGAAGATTCTCAACAACCTTCTCAAAATCTATTCCGAAGACACGGGTCGGAAAGCTGTTTCCGCTCAAGCCCCCTTCGGGGATATGTGGACTCCTGATGTGAACAGGCGTTTCTGGGGTTGAAGAAGAACTTAACACAGGCTCCTGTGCTGGCCTATGCAGATTCTGATCGGCCGTATATTCTACATGTTGATGCCAGTTTTAACGGTTTAGGAGCCGTGTTGCACAAGAAATACGATACCGGACTTCGACCAGTGGCCTATGTCAGTCGGAGTTTAACGCCCAGCGAACAGAACTATCCTGTGCACAAGCTGGAATTTCTAGCCCTCAAATGGGCTATTGTGGACAAGCTGCACGACTACTTGTTTGGGGTCACGTTTGAAGTTAGGACTGATAACAACCCTCTGACATACATCAACACGTCTGTGAAGTTGGATGCTACCGGCCACCGCTGGCTAGCAGCGCTCTCAAATTATCAATTCACCCTTAAGTACAAGAGCAAAGAGAGAAAAAAACGAAGCACTGGTTCCGACGACCAGGATTAAATCCAACTCCTGATGAGGGTGTTTGGGAAGAAATTCCGGGCCCGGAGTACGGGCATTGTGCTCCATAGCAGCAGTAGTGCCAGACCGAGTTGCCTTCTCTGAATTGAGGATAGTGGATTCTTTAGGGTGTCAATCAAAGGCTATTCCAGGGGCGTACCGTCATCCGGACGGGATGAACATCACTTCAGATAAAATTATCGCCTGGTAGGATTTGGTGCAATATCAAATTCACGACCCAGTGGCAGGGATAGTCCTTCAAGCTCTTCAACAGGTATTTGGTTATCTCACATATCGTGTATATGGTTATTGTATGATGTCCTGCGAGGAACAATTCCTGCTCTGCTAGGAACCATCGCAGGTGGAGGCGCTGCACCGAGTAAGTGGTTACTCATAGTATCATAATTGCCCCAGGTTCCCCTTGGCGGAAGCTCAGCCCTCCTGTGAGCCAACAGGTAACGCACCACACCGGGTAACACTGTATGTTCTCCGCGCCCACACTGTATTATGCGATTGGGTGGGGGAATACCCGTTACATATATATATATATGTAACGGTATTTCTGGCCCGGCCCGACCCACCCAATCTCACATTGGCCCCTGTGGTCTAACCGGTCCCCATTACAGTGTGGTAGTGTCTGGTGGTGCACTTGTTGGCAACAGGACTCCTGAGTCTCCCGCATGATGGTGTGTGGGGAGGACCCGTCCAGACAGGCAGCTGAGGTAGTGTGCTGAGTCCTACCTAGTTCCAGTGCAGCGCCTCCACCTCATCAGGGTCCCTTCGGTCACTTGGGGATGGTCCTGACGAGGAACTCCTCTGTGGTGCTCCTCTCTGTACATTCACTCCACACATGTACACGAGAGGGTTTGTGATTAAGAGCATCTTTATTGGTTGAGGTGGGCTAACTGCCCCTCGCAGTAGTTTCTTTAGCCACTCATTGTCCCTCAGTGCTTCCCTTTGAAAGGTGAAATTCTCCTTTAATAGGGATTCCCTATCCCAGCCGGGATGTCTTTACCCTGTGCCAGGTCCCTGGACACAGTCTTCCTTCTCAGCTACTATAACATAACTCAGGACTCAGATAGAACTCTGGCAGAACTCCCCAGAACTACGCAGAACTACAGAACTGGACTAACTTTTAGACACAGTGCTGTGCCTTATGTACACTCTGGAAGCTGACACACCTCTGACATCACTAACCATGGAGTCAGAGCATGTGACCACTCCCAGCCATACACAGGGCACCCCACCAGGGTGTGAGGGCAAACCTCCATAATTACTGCTGGCATGCCCACAACTTACCAGGCCTTACTGTCAGCAGGAGAGATGACTGTAGCCATTTTACATGACCGCTACATTCTCCCCCTGGTGAATCCCATCGACCTCGCTGGGACCTAAATTTAAATACTTTCTTCCAGGAAGCACTGTAACACATAACACATAATTGTTAACATCACAGATTATCCGTTATACAAAAAAAATGACCACAGTAACATCTCGCCAAGCCCGCCCCGACCAGCAGCCACGAGCCCGCAAAATGCCTTAGTACCCCCTAATAATAGTGGCTCAGGTCAGGTTTCTTAACCTCTCTACCACCCATGTCCAGGACCGTGACATGATAGTGCCTAGGCAGTCCCCTCTCGGGCCTATAGGTCACCCTGTGTTTGTGTATATTCCTCCCTATACTCCACACTCGCATCAGGTGATCTATTCTGTCCTCTGCCCTCCTTCCTGTAACTTCACTCCCCTTATTGACTAGGTACATCTCGATGGTTTCCCTAAGCCACCTTTCCCTGTTTTTTTCTATCTCCTCCATGAGGGGTTCAGGGACATAAGGGTACTCCAACCCGTGGGAAGACTTGTATCGAGCCATTATTGCCCATTCCGCTCTACTGATCCTAATTAGGTCAGCCCTACCTGCCCTCCCAGGTAGCACCCATGACAGGGGTTCATCAGGATCCACAGGATCGGACAATGTGTCGGGACCCATGGGCTCTATTCTCCCTGTGCTCAAGCTTATACCACCGTTCCTGCAGCTCTCTGTCTCGCTGTTCAGGGGTGAATTCTCCCTTGGCCCACCAAAAATCAACTAGATCCTCCCTACGGATGAGAAACAGCGTACGGTCCATCCAGGCCACATAACCTTCAAAGAGGGGCGCCCACCAACGGTGTTCCTTGAACCTATGTGAATCCCCTGAATCACTCTCTTCCGCATCCCCCCATGAGAATACCCCCGATGTCCGTGCCGACCGTGGTACGGACCACCGTGATGATCCCAGGGCCTTGTCCTCTACTTTATTGGTCACAGGAGGCAACCACCGGCCTACCGCGGCCTTGCCTAATTCTCCCCCTCCCCGAGAAATGCCCTCCGTAGTGCAACTGCGCTGTCTCTCCCCAGTCCGTCTCTCCTCCCCCCCCAAAGGTATGTCCACAAGTTCCAGGCTAGGCGGGGATCCCGTGGAACAGGTGATGGGGGCAGGGGTTTTATCTAGGGCGTGGGATGGGACATAAGGGCAAGCGATTGGACCCCACGGGGTTACAACCCGTTCTCGGCTGTCCGTAGACTGGTCCAATGAGGATAGCTCACCCTCCTCAGTCCTCGGATCGCCCATCCAACTCCTGGGCCTTTGAGGTGATCGGGGACCTTCCCCCGATCGCCGAAGCGTCGCTGCGTCTTTCCCAGCGGTTCCGCCGTCGCCACCGGAAGTGATGTCCTCCCCGGAACCGGAAGCGCCGCCATCTTGGGTTGGACCCCCATTCGGGATCTCTTCCTCGATGACGACATCCGGAAGCTCCGCCGTCGTCTTCACCGGAAGTGATGCCGTCTCCGCACGTGTGTCTTGGGCCTGGCACGGCCTTCCTTCCGCTACACCGTCTACAAGGTAAGTGAGTGGCTTTCTCTTACCATTCCGCAGGGGTGTAGGCGTCTCTCGCCCGTCGCCACCATATCCTGAGGCGGAGGGACTCCGTCTCTCGGCTCGCCGATCTGCGGGGGACGCCCTGCTTTCCAGGCTGCTACTCACGCTACGGGGTGTCGTCCTCCCCGGTTCTGTCCTGGGCCTCGATTTCACCTCTGCTAGCTCGCGGAGATCCTCATCCGAGTAATCTGCCTTCCCCGACTTAGGGGTCACCGATAGGGGCGATAGTCTTTTCTCAGTGCGGTCGGGGAGTGACCTGACCGTCTCGGTTGCTGCTGACCCAGCCGACTTAATCGACTCCAGTCCCCTTTCTCCGGGACTTGCACGATTGATCCACAGTGCACCAGGGGACTCAGCGGAGCGCCTAGCCGTATCCCCCGGGGGGTCAGCAGATTGAATTGGAATGAACGTCGGCATTGGCCACAAGTATAATGTCCTGCATTGTGGGAAACGTGCCGCTGAATTAACAGTGCCTCCGGGCAGCCCGCATTGAAGGCAGAGCCCGACCACCGTCTCGGTGTTGGCCACCCTGACTACCAGTACCCCGCCGGGTACCGAGTAGGGCTGGGTGGAGACCATAGTTCCCACAGTGGAGGAGCAGGCCATTCTTTTGGTAGGGACCACTTTCAGTATGGGTCTCTCCAGGTCAGTGGTTCCTCGCAACTGACCGGTAGAAGCTTCTGGGCCAGCCACTTCCTGCTTCGGCTCCTCCTTCCGCTGGCATAGCTGGAACCCGCCCCCAGGGGTTGCAAGTATGGGCGGATCCCACAGGGGAATAGCATGCCCCTTAATTAAGGCCGCGCCTTTCTCAGTCCTGGTGGGCGCGGTCTGCGTTTTCGCGCCAATTTCCTCATCAGAGTGGGATTCTTGAGCCGCGGCTAGTTCCCGCCTTCTCCTGGCAG
>NC_134497.1:40245391-40303744 GCF_040206685.1 Ascaphus truei
TCTCCGTCTCGCTGTGTCACCCTCTTCCTGTGTCGCCCTCTCCCTGTGTCGCCCTCTCCCTCTCTCTGTCACCCTCTCCCTCTCTCTCCCTCTCCCTGTCACCCTCCCTCTCCCTGTCACCCTCCCTCTCCCTGTGTCACCCTCCCTCTCCCTGTGTCACCCTCCCCCTCTCCCTGTCACCCTCCCTCTCCCTGTCACCCTCCTTCTCCCTGTCACCCTCCCTCTCCCCCTCCCTCTCCCCCTCCCTCTCCCTGTCACCCTCCCTCTCCCTGTGTCACCCACCCTCTCCCTGTGTCACCCACCCTCTCCCTGTGTCACCCACCCTCTCCCTGTGTCACCCTCCCTCTCCCTGTGTCACCCTCCCTCTCCCTGTGTCACCCTCCCTCTCCCTGTGTCACCCTCCCTCTCCCTGTGTCACCCTCCCTCTCCCTGTGTCACCCTCCCTCTCCCTGTGTCACCCTCCCTCTCCCTGTGTCACCCTCCCTCTCCCTGTGTCACCCTCTCTCTGTGTCACCCTCTCCCTGTGTCACCCTCTCCCTCTCCCTGTATCACCCTCTCCCTGTGTCACCCTCTCCCTGTGTTACCCTCTCCCTGTGTCACCCTGTCCCGCTCCCTGTCACCCTCCCTCTCCATGTCACCCTCTCCCTGTGTGACCCACCCTCTCCGTCTCGCTGTGTCACCCTCTCCCTGTGTCGCCCTCTCCCTGTGTCGCCCTCTCCCTGTGTCGCCCTCTCCCTGTGTCACCTACCCTCTCATTCTCCCTGTGTCACCCTCTCTCTCCCTGTGTCACCCTCCCTCTCCCTGTGTCACCCTCCCTCTCCCTGTGTCACCCTCTCCCTGTGTCACCCTCTCCCTGTGTTACCCTCTCCCTGTGTCACCCTGTCCCGCTCCCTGTCACCCTCCCTCTCCGTGTCACCCTCTCCCTGTGTGACCCACCCTCTCCGTCTCCCTGTGTCACCCTCTCCCTGTGTCGCCCTCTCCCTCTCTCTGTCACCCTCTCTCTCTCTGTCTCCCTCTCTCTCTCTGTCTCCCTCTCTCTCTCTGTCTCCCTCTCCCTCCTCTGTCTCCCTCTCCCTCTCTCTGTCTCCCTGTCTGTCGCACTCTCTTCTTCGCTCTCTCTGTCGCACTCTCTCTTTGTCTCTCATTCTCTCAGTGTGTGTCTCTCATTCTCTCTTTCTCTGTGTGTCTCTCTTTCTCTCTCTTTCTCTGTGTGTCTCTCTTTCTCTCTCTTTCTCTGTGTGTCTCTCTTTCTCTCTCTTTCTCTGTGTGTCTCTCTTTCTCTCTGTGTGTGTGGGTGTGCCGCTCTCTGTGTGTGTGTGTGTGTGTGTCTGTCTGTCTCTCTCTGTCTGTCTCTCTCTGTGAAGCGCCGATGTCCAGACACTGGTTAAGGGGTTCAGGAAACTAGTCATTCACATCTGGCTTTTATTTCTACATCCGACATTGACACACACA
Source organism: Ascaphus truei (assembly GCF_040206685.1). Taxonomy (NCBI): domain Eukaryota; kingdom Metazoa; phylum Chordata; class Amphibia; order Anura; family Ascaphidae; genus Ascaphus; species Ascaphus truei. Next base: position 40,246,844 of record NC_134497.1, read on the forward strand.
CACACACACACGTCTAATTGTAGTATAACGTAATACAATAAATACATTTATGTCAAAAATGAATGTTGTTCTGACTAGGAATTTATTAAATGTATTTTATTTATATATTTTATTTTAAAGCGGGGTTGGGGGCGGGACTCGGGGCGGAGTTGGGGTTGGGACTAGGGGCGGAGTTGGGGGCGGGACTAGGCGGCGTGTAGATTTTTTGGTTGGGCGAGTAGATTTTTGGGTGATTTGTCGAACACTGTATATATATATATGCAAATACAACTGTATGCTCATTTGCATGTCTTAGGCAGGTCTGCAACCCCCCCTTTCCCCATTATCACCCAGCATACATATATATATATATATACATATGTGTGTACTTTACTGTGTATTTGTGTCATTGGAAGTAGCATTGGGCTCTGTCTGTGTTCTATGTTATGTCCTTTATTTTAACCAGACACACACTGACCCTGACCAGACACACACTGACCCTAACCCTGCTGTGGACCTTCACTGTGGAGCTTGGTTAAGGGGAGGGGGGAGGGGTAGGGGGGAGGGAAGCCACCTCACTTCCGGTTCTCACTGCTGAGGCTCTACTGTCACTAACCCCGCCCCCACCCTCTGCAGCTGCAGTCAGACCGGCCTCTGCTCCCCTCTCTGCATTATTGCTCTCTGCTGCCCCCACCTTCTCTGGTCAAAGCCGGGATAGCCACAAAAAACGGGACATTTTAAAGTATGTAGGGCCACCGGGACAGACCTGAAAAAAAACGGGACTGTCCCGGCTAAAACGGGACTGTCCCGGCTAAAACGGGACTGTCCCGGCCAAAATGGGACATCTGGTCAGCCTAGTGATAGGGGGGCTCTGAGTGAGGGAGCAGGGGGGGCTCTGTGTGAGGGAGCAGAGGGAGCTCTGAGTGAGGGAGCAGGGTGGGCCTGTGTGGGGAGCAGGGGGGGCTCTGTGTGAGGGAGCAGAGGGGGCTCTGTGTGAGGGAGCAGAGGGGGCTCTGTGGAGGGAGCAGGGGGGGGACACTTGTTATAAACATGGAAAATAAATTAAATTATAAAATCGGGACAATCTGCACTTTAAAGACAAAACCAGCAGCCTGTGCTGCCCGGAACCGGTGTGTGTGTGTGTGTGTGTGTGTGTGTGTGTGTGTGTGTGTGTGTGTGTGTGTGTGTGTGTGTGTGTGTGTGTGTGTGTGTGTGTGTGTGTGTGTGTGTGTGTGTGTGTGTGTGTGTGTGTGTGTGTGTGTGTGTGTGTGTATATATATATATATACAGCACTTTAGTTGTATTACTATATATATATATATATATATATATATATACAGCACTTTAGTTGTATTACAGCCTCAGGGGTTATGTCACATCAACATTGGCCAAAAGGGAGGAACTGAAGCAGCTTTACTGAAATATATTAAGGACCAAGAGGAGTATACACAGCTACATGCAGCAGAAACTACCTTTCCCTAGCACAGAGCCTGGGAAATGTTACTGTCTTGTTTCTAATCTACACAGTATGTGACACATGATCCGTTTTGAAGTCTGAAAACTACAACTCCCATAATCCCCTTAGTGTGAGCATGCACAGTAGGACACAGAGCTGTGACCTGGATGTAGTCAGTGTCTCCACTTCTGGGAAAGTGAACGTGAGCTTCGACTGCAGCAGGGAGAGAGGAGAAATCAGAGCATAGCTGCCTGTGGCAATGCTGAGAGGTAGGTAGGTAGGAACGTATGTACGTACATACATACATACATACATACATACATACATATGTATGTGTGTGTGTATATATATACACGTACAAGGCTCGCCTGCGGAAATGCGCATAGGAAAGAGAGAATATAAAAATAGATAAGAGTTGAGATCCGAATACTGTATGTATGTATATAGACACATATCCGCCAAGCGGATTGAATAGAGTCTGACCATTCCTCGTGTATCTATTCCAAGATGGTGACTTCCGCGTCAGTTGGTATGGCGTTTGTGACAACCATACGCGATATGTATATATATATATATATATATATATATGTATATATATATATATATATATATATATATATATATATATATATATATATATGTATATATATATATATATATATATGTGTGTGTTCACCTCACAAACTGGGTACATACAAGTGAGCCATTGTATATACATTGCTCTCCATTAACTTCTGTTCACCTCACAAACTGTAGAGAAGAAAGAAAAGTCAAGTCACATTATTAACAACTTGTATCTTTTTTCAGCTCTTCCTTTATAAAAAAAAAGACATTACTTTGAGACCTGCGCAGACCTCCCCCCACACGCAGAGCTCCTGGTCTGGTATGGAGATGAATATGGAAAAGATCTTGGTATCAAGTGGGCACGCTGTGTAAAAGTAACGCGCCAGGACTAGGTAATCAGGAATATGTGTGTTGTGTGGTTTTTACATCTCCGTTGTCTTATTACTGATGCTAAATTGCAAATATTGATAGATCTGCATACACCATTACAGGTCAACTAGAACTTTATATCACTAAATATGACTTGAGTCAAAGGGCCGGGTACATCAAGCTGCGGTAACCAAAAATACCTTATTTCCACCCATAAAAAAAGCGCCTTATTATCGTGCAATGAATCGGCGTTGCAGCGCTAAAAATAAAGCATTTTTTATCGGACCCGTTAAAAGCATCGGATCTGATACAAAACAGGCATAATATCACATTTCACGCTGTCACCAAAGGTCCCGGTAAATTGCCCTCATTACACAATAGAATATAGCGTACATAAAGTACCAGTATAATAACTAGTACCATTAGTTTGAAATCATATACAGACCAACTGGGAAAAGGGGTAAGTGACGTCATCACATTGACGGTCACGTGGGGCGCGACGGAATGTACATGCAGTTGTTACTGCTGTTAAATGCTGAGATGCTGGGATTGTCGGACATTCGCCATACTGCTGTCCCTGCAGCATAATGAATCAGGTCGTATATCTCCTGTTTTGACACAGGGTCTCTATATCGCATATACCTGATCACAACTAGCATTTTGTGTATACTAATACCTAGCCTATTGCACCCATTTAAACACACATAGCATCTAGTTGTGACATATTAATGTCTTCTCTTTGTGTTTCTCTGGGTATGCTTTATCTTTAGCAGCATGGGACTGTTCCCTGATTAGATGTTGCTATTGTACATGATATTATGGTGGAGCTATCAGCCGTGCTCTTATAATTTGGACCCTACCTCCATGTATACTACTATGGGGCTTTGAATATAGGTTCATACTAGCACGTACACTCACCATATATTTTCCGTCTCGCCCACTAGGGGATTTTGTTAGGTTTTGTATTATAGTTGTCATTTTATGCATTTCGTCAGATTTTATTGTGTAATAAAACCGTATATATTTTTTTGTTGTGCCTTAGTTTAGGTTGTGTGGTATTTTCCCAGTTGGTCTGTATATTATTTCAAACTAATGGTACTAGTTATTATACTGGTACTTTATGTACACTATATTCTATTGTGTAATGAGTGCAATTTACAGGGACCTTTGGTGACTCCTTGTGGTCACTTATTTGTGTTTTGTTTCCTATCTTCCCTATGCACCGTTTAAATATTCTTCTTTTGTATGTATTGGCGAGAAAGGTGGTTCTGTGTGTTTTCTATAATATCACATTTTCAAGTAAAAACTGCCATACATCAAGTTCCGATATTTATTGGAACAGGATGAACGGCAGAAATACCGCAACATTTTTATCACCTACTCCAGGCTGGTGTTAGCCCTGTCTTTCCTACGTATATAATGACCAATATACTGCCGATTTATATACATAGGTAAGATAAGCTAAACCAACATGGAATAGATGATAAAATAGTTATTAAAATACATTACAGTACAGGCATACCCCGCTTTAAGTACACTCACTTTAAGTACACTCGCGAGTAAGTACATATCGCCCAATAGGCAAACGGCAGCTCACGCATGCGCCTGTCATCACGTCCTGAACAGCAATACTGGCTCCCTACCTGTACCGAAGCTGTGCGCAAGCAGGGAGACAATAGAGCCTGTTACAGATGCGTTATTTACATCAGTTATGCACGTATATAACGATTGCAGTACAGTACATGCATCGATAAGTGGGAAAAAGGCAGTGCTTCACTTTAAGTACATTTTCGCTTTACATACATGCTCCGGTCCCATTGCGTACGTTAAAGCGGGGTATGCCTGTACATATTAACCCCTTAGTAGTCCATCGTTTTCCATGACTAGTTGACCATAAAAGGGGATAATATAAACATTACACTACCTACCCCCCTTTGCCACCTTAGGCCTTGCCCCCGCTGCCTACTACAGCGGACGCTGCACGGACAAGAGCCCTCCCCTCAATGGCGCCGGGCCCGCTGCGAGGGGGGGCCGCAGCGCTGGGGCGAGAGTTGCTCCTGCTCTCAATAGAATTGAGAGCAGGACTGGCGACAAGCGATAAGGCACGCCCCCCGGCGGTTCAGCCAATGAGGGCGAACCTGCCGGGTGACGTCATGGCCGCGCCCCCGTCACTCCCCCACCACGCCCCCCCCCCCTGTCTCTGCCTGCAGTGAGCTGCAGACCGGGGAATCGGCTGCACGCGCCGCCAATCTCGCGGGCGCGTGTTGCAGCGGAGTTACCGGGGCCTTAGCCTTAGTGACTAGTAAAGCATGGTTAGTTCTTGGTTTGTCCCGCAGGCATAAACAAAACACTACGGCTCAGATACATCAAATTCTGTTAAAGTGGAGTTACTATCGCTCCCGGGGAAATAATAAACAAATGGGTGTTATTTCCGCAATTTTAATGTGGTCAAGATCGAGGTGGTACTATACTGGGTGCGATATTTGGGCCAATCTCGTTATATAGGAATTAACCCTTCCGTGATGGACACTCGGCATGCGCGGTCTCGTGGTCGTGATCCGCGCGCGTGCGGATCTTGTGTGGTCTGATTCCCTGTCTGTGGATTTAGTCCCAGCCCCCGCTCTGTGGCACGACACGTGCGTTCGTCTAGCCTCCCCGCTGATATGAGTTCCAAGCCCCGTCCCACTCTAATGATAGACAGGACTGGCGTGACGCGTGCCTCAGGCGCCACCCCCGACCTCTGTGATGCGCCCGGGTCAGCGCGCGATCGGTCACACCTCCATTCGCTCTAAGGATAGCCATGATCAGCGTGGGAGTGACGCGCGCCGCAGGCTCCGCCCTTTGACCTCTGTGATGCGCGGGGGTCGGCGCGCAATCGGTTCCGCCCCCATTCCTGATTAGGCTGCATCCTAGGGCATGCCTCCGTGCACCAGCAGCCTATTGAGATCTTCTTCCTGGGTCCATCCTGGCTGGCTATTGGAGGCTCCTCCTTTATATACCTTCCTGCTGCATTCAGTCTTTGCTGAGCATAGTCTAGTGTGACGCCGTGATTTGCTGCATTCCAGTTCCTGTGACCTTGCCTTCCCGGTTAACCTCTTGTTGCCTGACCCTGCATATCTCATGGACTCCTCTCCTCTCCTGATCCGGCTACGAAAGACTATTCTCTTGTCTCCAGCCCTGACCTTGGCTAAGTACTCAAACGATCCGATACTCTCCTATCCTGAACCTGGCTACGCACCCCGACGATCCGCAACTCTCCACTCCTGACCTGGCAAGTACTTTCTACTATTCTCCAATCTATAATCCTGACCTTGCTTGCACGACTTCTCTACATCCTAGGCGCACCCGTGTGGCTGTGGGTCGGCGTTAACCAATTCCCTACCTCAGCACCGCGGTAGTGCTTCGTTTGTGGTGAGCTACGCGTTACAGTATGCTCAGCCACACAAACTTCGACCCCGCTGAGGTAGGAATTGTCCTGCGCATACACGCAAGCTACCTGTCTACCATAGAGGAAAAAATTGTGGGTAGTGAGCAAAACATGCTCTCCCTTCACGTGGACTCCCGCTCTCTTTCCCGTACCCTACAGGAACCGCGTCACCCCCATGGGCCTACAGTTCCTGATCTTTCCACTACTCTAGCTTTGCCTGTCCCCTTGGAACCTCGCTTACCTGCCCCCAACCGCTATGGGGGTGACCCTCACGAATGCCGGGAGTTTTAGAATCAATGCTTTATACAATTTGAAATGAATCCTTCATACACTGCACCACGCGCCAAGGTTGCGTACATTGTTTCTCTCCTTATAGATGACGCTCTTGCCTGGGCCTCTCATCTGGGAACAAAGATCCGACCTCACACAGGACATCAGAGCCATTTTCAGAGTTCCGGAAAATGTTTGATACACCCGGTCGTAAGGTATGTGCTTCCTCTGCACTTTTCCATGTTTCTCAACGCAATCGTCCAGTCGCCAAATACGCACTCGAATTTAGAACTATAGCTGCAGAAACTGACTGGAACGACAAATCTTTGGCCGCGGCCTTTTGGCAAGGATTATCGGAAGCCTTGAAAGAGCTGGCAGCCTACGACCGTCCCACCAATTTGGAGGAGCTTATTGCCATCTGTATTAAGGTGGATCGTCACCTCCTGGAGAGACGATCAGAGAAGGCTCATCATCGTGTCATCCCATCCCGGATCAATCCTGGTCAGGTGAGCCAAGCTGAGATTTCTTCCCCGGATACGTCCGAGCCTATGCAATTAGTTTCTCCAAATCTGAGAAATTAAGAAGCAAGAATGCCGGTCTATGCCTTTACTGCGGTGTTTCTGGACATTTTACATATTTCTGTCCCCAAAAGTTGGGAAACGCAAAGTTCCCAAGAGACCCGGGGGAGTTTAATTGGGAACGCTTTTTCTCTCCCCTATTTGTACTGACAACCCTTCTCGCATTCTTATCCCCATTACTCTCTTTGGGGAGGGCTTCCACGTATCTACGCTGGCTTTCCTCTATTCAGGTTCCGGAGGAAAATTTCATAGATCAAGCTTTCGCAGAACACCATCTAGTTCCGACTCGGCGCAGAAAGAAGCCCATAGCTCTTGAAGCCATTGATGAAAGACCTCTGCAGCCGGCGTTTATCTCCTTGGAGACAGGTGCTTCAACAAGGTACAAAATACATACCTGGAAAAGATCCAATTCAATGTTATCCACACTCCTATCAGCGTTATCCTCGGGCTGCCCTGGCTACACATACACAACCCTCGGGTGGATTTGCTCAATAAGGAACCCATTCAATGGAGCGCCTTTTGCCATAAGAACTGCATCCTTGAAGCAAGTAGCATTGGGGGTACCACCGTGTCCGAGGAGAAGAAGAGGGTACAATTGCTTGAAGAGTATGCGGAGTTCCGAGACGTCTTTGATAAGGTCAGATCGTATGTTCTTCTTCCTCACCGGTCGTTCGATTGTCCCATTGATCTACTTCCAGGCACCACACCTCCCAGAGGGACTTCCTATCCGTTGTCTGTGCCCGAAATCAAGGCAATGAAGGCGTATATGTTCTTCTTCCTCACCGGTCGTTCAATTGTCCCATTGATCTACTTCCAGGCACCACACCTCCCAGAGGGACTTCCTATCCGTTGTCTGTGCCCGAAATCAAGGCAATGAAGGCGTATATTGCAGAGAACTTAGAGTGGATTTATACATAAGTCTACCTCTCCTGCGGGCTCAGGGTTCTTCTTTGTGAAGAAAAAGGTCTGTACCCTATGCCCCTGCATAGACTATCGGTCTCTCAACAAAATTACCGTAAAAAAACGCTACCCTTTTCCCCTCATTTCCGAACTGTTTGATCGATTTACAAGGAGCTAGCATTTTTTCTAAATTGGATTTACGAGGTGCCTATAATCTTGTCCGGATCCATCAGGGTGATGAATGGAAGACCGCGTTCAACACCAGAGATGGACATTATGAGTACTTGGTAATACATTTCGGTCTATGCAATGCCCTAGCCGTGTTTCAGGATTTCATAAATGAAGTTTTCAGAGATCTTCTTAACTCCTTTGTAATCGTCTATCTTGATGACATTCTAATTTTCTCCAAATCCAGACAGGAACACATCTCTCACGTGAAATAAGTGCTCCCTCGCTTACGCAAGAACAAACTTTTTGCCAAACTGGAGAAATGTCATTTTCATCAAACATCTACCATTTTTCTAGGGTACATTATTTCCAATACCGGCCTCACCATGGATCCCGTCAAGGTCAAAGCAGTCCTGGATTGGCAACAACCGATTACTCTTAAAGCAGTTCAGCTTTTCTTGGATTCTCAAATTATTAACGTAGGTTCATCCAAAATTTCTCTTCCCTAGTGGCTCCACTTACGGAATTAACCAAGAAAGGAGTGGACCCTGCTTCCTGGCCTGCTGCTACTCTTCAGTCTTTCGCACGTCTCAAGAAAGCCTTTGTGTCCGCCCCTATTCTTATTCATCCTGATTCCAAACTTTCTTTTACTCTTGAGGTTGATGCTTCTGATGTGGGTGAAGGCGCTGTTCTGTCTCAAAGGAAGAACTCCCTATCCAGGTTGCATCCATGTACGTTGTTTTCGGGGGAAAAAAAATCTGGCCCAATGCAACTAAGATGTCGGAACCTGGAACACTTAGCCATGAAATTGTTCCTCGAAGAATGGAGACTTCTGCTGGAGGGTACCGAAGATCCAATAACCATCCTCACTGATCATAAGAGCTTGCTTTACATTGAAGGCGCACGCTGCCTGGGAGCCCATCAAGACAGATGATCGCTATTTTTCTCTAGATTTAATTTCATAATTTCCTACCTTCCCGGATCCAAGAATTTCAAAGCTGACGCTCTATCAATTTTCCCAGGACGACAAGACTGAGGATCAGCAAAAACCCATTCTACCGCCCAAATGTATTCTTTCGGCCACATCATTTGGAGCGCTCAAAGACATTGTCCGTCAACAAAGTCTCATTCCTCCTGGCATCTCGCCTCCACAGGAACGGCTCTTCACTTGGTACCTGCACCGTAAGAAGGTCCTCGAGTGGAGCCATTTGTCCAAATCAGCAAGCCACCCCAGCACCAAGAGGACTCTTGATCTCATCTCTCGCACCTTTTGGTGGCCAGGAATGCAAAAGGACATAACATTTTTTGTAGCTGCATGCCCTACATGTGCCAGGACTAAAACGCCCAGAATACCTCCTTCAGGTCTTCTTCAACCTCTACCTGTACCGGATTGTCCATGGACACATTTGTCCATGGATTTCATTGTGGACTTACCTAGTTCCAAGGGTATGAACACGATTCTTGTAGTAGTGGACCGATTCTTGAAACTGGCTTACTTCATACCCCTCAAGTGTCTCCCCAATTCTCCCAGACTAGCTGACATCTTCCTCAGGGAGATCTTTCGGTTACATGGAGTACCCTTGGTAATTGTTTCAGATAGAGGCTGACAATTTATTTCTCATTCCTGCAATCGTTTTGTCTCCAGCTAGGTATCGCCCTCCATTTCTCATCGGGATACCACCCACAGACTAATGGTCAAACGGAGAGGACCAATCAGTCCCTTGAACAGTATCTACATTGCTTAACTTCGGACTCCCAAGATGACTGGGCTGAATTCTTACCCTGGGCAGAATTCGCCCACAACAACGCACAGAGTAGTTCAACCCTGGAGTCTCCTTTCTTTGTAAATTACGGATTCAACCCATATACTCTTCCCCTTGTTCTACCTTCCTCAGGGGTCTCAGCGGCAGATGACAGAATCAAAACATTACAAGACTTGTGGAAAAGGATCCAGGTCAACATCAGGCAAGCAGTCAATAGGCAGAAGAATCAGGCAGATCGCCACCGCAGACCTGCTCTGGACCTTAAACATGGCGATAAGGTCTGGTTGTCATCCAGGAATATCAGGCTGAAAGTCCCCTCTATGAAATTCGCACCCAGATTTCTTGGACCCTTCGCTATTTACGAAAAGATCAATCTGGTTGCGAATCGGCTCGCTCTCCCGTCTTACATAAGGATCCCTTCCGTGTTTCTTGTTTCACTTCTCAAACCTGTGGTCCAGAATGCCTTTTCAGTTCCGGTTCCCTCCACTTCTCCTCATATGGTTCAATGACACCCTGAGTATGAGATCCAATCTATTCTTGATTCAAAGATCTCCAGGGGATCTCTGCACTATCTAGTGCATTGGAGAGGTTTCAGCCTGGAAGAAAGATCCTGGATTCCAAGTCATCGGGTCCACGCAGCCAAACTGGTTCGCATGTTTCATGCCAAATTCCCTGATAAACCATCGAGGATTCGCCATCCTGGCGGTCGCAGACCGTCCCCTCACCTCAATAACCCTTCCGTGACGGACACTCAGGATGCGCAGTCTCATGGTCCCACTACACGCGCAGTCTGATTCCCCGTGCGCGGATTATGTCTCCGACCCCCGCTCTGTCGCACGATGGGTGCGTTCGTCCAACCTCCCCGCTGATGCGCGTTCCAAGCACAGCCCCCACTCTAATGATAGACAGGCCCAGCGTGGGAGTGATGCGTGCCTCAGGCTCCGCCCTCTGACCTCCGTGACGCACGCGGGTTGGCGCGCAATCGGTTCTGCCCCCATCCCTGATTAGGCTGCATCCTAGGGCACGCCTCCATGCACCAGCAGCCTGTTGAGCTCTTCTTCCTGGTTCCGCCCTGGCTGGCTATTGGAGACCCTGCATATCTCTTGGACTCCACACCTCTCCTCTCCTGATCCGGCTATGAATGACCATTCTCTTGTCTCCAGCCCTGACCTTGGCTAAGTACTCCAACGATCCGATACTCTCCTATCCGGAACCTGGCTACGTACCCCGACGATCCGCTACTCTCCAATCCCGAACTTGGCTATTCATCCTGGCGATCCGCAGCTCTCCACTCCTCACCTGGCAAGTACTTACTACTATTCTCCAATCTATAATCCTGACCTGGCTTGCCCGACTACTCTACATCCTAGGTGCGCCCGCGTGGCTGTGGGTCGACATTAACCAATTCCCTACCTCGGCACACTGGTCGCGCTTCGTTTGTGGTGAGCAACGCGTTACAGCCTGACGTTACCAAGATATACCACAGGCACCAAAGGGGTTAATACTTTATTAAAAAAAAAATTACCTAACCCTGTTGACCCCGTTAGTAACCAGTAAAGCATTGCCATTCTAGTCGCTAAGGTAATTAAGGGGTTAACCACTCAACACCCACACCCCCCGCTCCCCCCCCATCACGGGAAGCCTAACCACCCTCCCTAGGGCAACTACAGCCATCACCCACGTCCCCTACCTCCGCCCCCTTCTAGACTAATGCCCAATATCCCTATTAGACAAATGTTGTTTTAAACATTAACAAAAAATATATATGTTTAAAACAAAACAAAAAAGAACATTCAAAATACATTTTACACATAAAACCATTGATTATCACTGTGGATAACTAAGCCCTCTCAATGGGGGGCCAGATATCTACATTAGCATTAAATGTTAACCCAGTAATAAGTACATCAACAATATCAAAATACATTAATAACCCCCCTACATTATATCAGTGGCTAACCGCTAAGGTAATGAAGGGAATTGGTAGATTTATCATGTGATTAATGCCCTTTTTGGGTGCTCGGATGTCACCTTAAAGACAGGGACCTCATTCCTTTTTGGGGGGGGGGGGGGGGGAATATATATATATATATATATATATATATATATATATATATATATATATATATATATATATATATATTAGTACAAAAGGCGCAAATCAGAGACAGGTGCATGGATATACAACACCTGAAGGATAAATACATGAACAAGTCCTACAGTATATTCGAATTCCACAACGAGATGTACATACTGTATAGATGAAAAAGATACCAATATGGTGAAGTACGTTTATGAATAAAATTATTGTGCAAGCAACAGAGGCTACTTACAGTGTAGCAGAAATAACAGGCACATCAGTAAAATGCTTTCAGATCGCTGCATCAAAGGGGCTGATAATCTCAGGAACCGCTCACTCCGTCTGTGTGATCGGACTCGGAAGCTTCACTGTTCAGCTGTAATCAGCAGTTGCGCGGGTCCTCTCATGGTGACGTCACTCCCCTAAACGGGGATACCGCTGGCTCCGTTCACTCGGTGAGATTAGCCACAGGGCTCAATTCCGAAATTGATATAACAGTCCCAATATCCTTTAAATAAGGCTTTGCAGCAAATAGAAAGACAGTTAAAAGTCCTGAATATAACAGAAAATAGGGAGATCTACTGAGAGACCCTCACCCTACTAGTTTCTTCTGAGGTTAGACTTCTGCCCCAGAAGTATGTGGGTGAGTTTACTGGCTATGCATCTTAATCCAGGCTACGTAATGCAGCAAGCGTAAGCGTATAGGAGACCATGTTAAATGGTTTTGAAGCAAAAGGTGGCATTGTGCTCATTTGCATGTCATTTCCCAGAATCCCTTGCTGCAGTGGAAGCGCTGTGTGCTGGGTGATATTGGTGAAAGGCAGGATTGGAGACCTGTCTAAGACATGCAGATGAGAATACAGTAAAATTTCAATTTGCTATATCTATCCTATCTATCTACCTATCTATCTCTAACTCACACATGTATACTTGTGAGCACATTAACATGTCTTCGACAGGTCTGCAACCATGCCTTTCACCATTATAATCTAGCATATAGTGCTTCCGCTGCATCAAGGGATTCTGGGAAATGACATGCAAATGAGAACACAGTGTCGCCTTTTGCCTGAAATCCATTTTTACATGAAACCCTTATAAGCTAATGCTCACTGTTCATACAGCTTTTAAGTACAGCATAGGGTTAGATGCAAAGCCAGTAAAACCACTCACAGACAGCTGTTTCGACCTTTTGAGTCTCATCAGTGTGAGGCTGGTTGTACAGGGAACAAGGAACATAAAACATGTATTATATTAAAAGCACTTTAATTCCAGGTAACGGTATGTCCCCCTCATACTTACTATCTACTATCAAAGGATTTGAAAAGATTTCTGCCACTTTAATTGGAGTTTTGCAGCTAGTGAGATTTCCTTTTAAATGGTTAAATATTAGGATCCACTTTAAATGTATGATCCACTACATCTATTCTCCCGGCCCTAATGCTGCACATGTTGTGCTAAACCCTTAATTTTTTCAATGTACATCTACAGTTTACTTTCATCCTGAACTTTTTGTGATATGCCAACTTACCTCTCCTGCATGACCTTTGTAAGACAGTTTGTGTAACAGTGACTTTTTTTGTTTTGTCTAGTAAAAAGACAAGCACCAATAACCCACCCATCCCAGCACTGCAAGGTTGCTTTTAGCAGTCAGGATTACCTCCTCAAACATCTGAAGTTCAAACACCCAAATGAGAATATGGAAAAGATGAGGAAAGAACAATCTTGCAACATGCCAATAAATATGACAGAAAATGCATCTTTCAACGAATCAAGGCAATTAATTAACAACGTAACTGCTTCTCATTCCAAAAAATATATATTGAAATCTGCCGCAGGAATAGATCTTGCAGAAAGTGGGAAGAGTCTGACTTGGTTATTAGACCAGAATCTACAGAAGAGAACACACACAGGGGAGAAACCGCATGTATGTGGGGAATGTAGGAAGGGATTTAGTGTGTTGTCCAAACTGATCAGACACAAGAGGACACATACAGGGGAGAGACCGCATGTATGTGGGGAATGTGGGAAGGGATTTAGTCAGTTATATCACGTGAACATACACAAGAGGACACACACAGGGGAGAGACCACATGTATGTGGGGAATGTGGGAAGGGATTTAGTGACTTATCCAGCCTGAACACACACATGAGGACACACACAGGGGAGAGACCGCATGTATGTGGGGAATGTGGAAAGGGATTTAGTGGCTTATCTAGCCTGAACACACACATGAGGATACACACAGGGGAGAGACCGCATGTATGTGGGGAATGTGGGAAGGGATTTATTCAGTTATCCAGCCTGAACACACACAAAAGGACACACACAGGGGAGAGACCGTATGTATGTGGAGAATGTGGGAAGGGATTTCGTGCGTCATCCAGCCTGAACACACACAAGAAGACACACACAGGGGAGAGACCGCATGTATGTGGAGAATGTGGGAAGGGATTTAGTGAGTCATCCAACCTGGACACACACAAGAGGACACACACAGGGGAGAGACCGCATGTATGTGGGGAATGTGGGAAGGGATTTAGTGACTTATCCAGCCTCAACATACACAAGAGGACACACACAGGGGAAAGACCGTACGTATGTGGGGAATGTGGGAAGGGATTTAGTGTGTCATCCAGCCTGAATGCACACAAAAGGACACACACAGGTGAGAAACCACATGTATGTGGGGAATGTGGGAAGGGGTTTACTCAGTTATCCAGCCTGAACACTCACAAGAGGACACACACAGGGGAGAGACCACATGTATGTGGGGAATGTGGGAAGGGATTTAGTCAGATATCCAGCCTGAACACACACAAGAGGACACACACAGGGGAGAGACCGTATGTATGTGGGGAATGTGGAAAGGGATTTAGTCTGTCATCCAGCCTGAACACACACAAGAGGGCACACACAAGGGAAAGACCTTTCTCTAAAGCCAGGCAACTTAGAATTTTTTAAATGCAGGTTATTTGTATCATTCTTATTGTAGTTGTATTTAAAGAAAAATGTTCTTAATGTTTTATGTTTTCATGCTATTGGTTCTAATAAAATGAGAGTTCCCCATTATGCTGAAACTGTGTGTAGCCTCACTTAGCTGTTAATCGGAATAGTTTCGCCGCGACCAATTTGGCCTTCGGCATTAGGCCACATAGAGACCCTCAGCCACCCGCCGCTTAAAATGCAAGTTTTATTACTGTTTTGTGTAAGGGGTTTATTTTAACGGGGTTTAGGGTAGGGGTTTTAGAGTAAGAACTTGAGGTTAGGGGTGTGACGGTAGGGGTAGCCGGCCTCACATAATAAAGGTGAAGCCCTGCTGGCTGCCCCTAATACTGTTTATATGGCCACCTCTGTGGACTCATATGGCTGGTACATTCTGTGTGGTGTAACCCCTTCCAGAAAAGAGCATAATCACTGTGTGATCTGGAAGGGGAAAATCTGTGTATATGTTGGGGGAACAGGGAACATAAAACATGTGTTATATTAAAAGCACTTTTATTCCCGGTAACGGTATGTCCCCCAGCTAGCATGCCAGAAATTTGACTTTGTGTATTCTTTTCTGTGCTGCAGACTCTGTAACTCACTTAGCCGAGCTGCTTGCATAGAAATGCCAGATCAAAGCAAAGGTTGGGAGTAGCTAGGTGTCGGGACATCTGGCGAGCGGGGAAGGGCAGAGGATCAGGTCCGGGGATGGTCTCTCAGCGGGGTAGAGCCTTTGTTCTCCGCAGACTCTGTGGCGCCTACCCAGCTGGAGGTATGGGGCTGGCCAGGGAAGCCGTTTCCGGGACGGGGCCTGTAGGCACGATTTCTGTTGGCCAGTACAAATTCCCCGCTTGCTGGCATCCTCGTCATCATGGGGCGGGCCTGAGCACTTAAGCATGCCCCCTCCTCTGATTGGTGCAGCAAGTCGAGCATCCGGTTTGTCATTGGCTGCACCATCTAGATTCGTACTCTGATTGGTCGACGTTCCGTGCTCCATAGAAAAGTTAGTCATCAAGGCCTATGTGTGGAGCGCTGCCGATCATAGTAACTAGAAAAAGATTGGTGTATTTAGCGCTAAAAAAACTAAATAAATTAATATTCAGTGCAAGTGTACAACAATATATATATAGAGGTGTTACTCAAAATAAATCACCTATGTGAATAAAGGCTGCCTGGAACAAACTAACCCAAACACAGCTAGTGAAAAACACAAATAAACAATACAGACCGGCGCATTAAGAGTCCAAATGTAGAAATATGGAAACAAAGGTAGTGTCCAAAGAGTAGCTGCAGTGTCCAAATGGAGGATGTTCAAATCTTTAGACTGCAGGCTCCACAACAGCATACAAAAAAACAAAGAACACAGCGCACAACGCTCATAGTGCATTAAATGATATCTTTAGTAACCAAAATAAGGAGGTAAGTATTGTGCGTACATTTAAATAAAATAAACAAGCATTTCAGGGTTATTATTACCCAAACACCAACGGACGCCCGTGATGGTCTCGTGGCTCTCTCCTTCTCACTCCAACAACCTCGGTGTAGGGCCTGGATAGTCTCCACTCCAATCGCCGGTATTTCAGCCTCTCGCCTTGGGATAAGGCTAGTGCAGTCTCAGCAGTCCAGAATGACCTCCGCTTGTGTGCGCAATGCCCGTCACTGCATAGATCTCGTTTGCAACGGAGCAGCGGAGCACACGCTGTTTGGCGTCCTGGTCGAGCACTTCCGGGTCTGTGACGTCATATAACAGCGAGAGTTCGTCGCAAGTCTACAGAACCACCTTTTTCTCCACAACAGCATACATGAAATATAATGCAAGGGAGACAAAAGAACAAATCATAGTGCAACAAGGTATATACAAAACAGATAACACACAGACAAAACAGACAGACCACAAAGACAGATAGGCTAACAAATAATTAAAGAGTATTTAATATAACACATTAAAAAGAAGTGAACCAATACAGGGCTGATGTTGGATCCGATGTGTAAAAATCGGAATCCTACTTACAGGACTACCAAAAGGTACAAGCAGGGATAATCAGTGTCTGTGCTCCGGCTGCAGCTGTTGGTAGACACGCGGCGATCGGGGGAGATTGCAAACACTTCCTTGGCTCTGCACTGCGATGTGCCTCGCTGGGTTGTGCTTCTCCTGATGCCGCCCGTCACTCCGGAACCACGTCGCTGAGGGCGGGACAATTCTCTGAAATCCTTTCTCCTGTTTCTGTACTCTGCTGTACTCCTGCGTTGATCAGCTCTCTGTTGTTCACTAAAAACTCTCCACACTCACTTGCCCAACGCGTTTCGTGCGCATGCGCACTTCTTCATCGATCATAGTACCAGAAGATCTTCTGAGTCTCACGGAGACTTGCGTGGCGGGATTTTCAAAGTTGCTATTGCGAGAATAGCCATTTGAGTTACCGGGACGTGAAGCAGACAGGGTAAGCTTTTCTGAAGCAGGCCCCTGCACCTACTCGAGGTTAGTGTCTTTTCCCCCAGTCCCCCAGTTGGTGAGGGTACCTTGTACTTGTGTATTTGTATGCCTTTTGGTCTTGCCAGAATAAAACTCACACACATTCCCAGCAAGCTCAAATCCCAACACCCACCACATCGTGTAAGTATGTATGTATGTCAAAAAGAGTGCTACTGAGCATGACAAATGTACACAACAAAAGACAGGGGAGTCCAATACTACATCCAATTGACAAAACATGTATGGTAATAAGTATAAAGTTTAAATACTTCAATAATAATAGTTTCTTGGTTATTCAGTTAAACCCTTTGGCCAAAGCGTCATAAGCCTGCATACCAACGTCAAGGTACAACCAAATAATTTGTAACTGGCAACAGTTGTTTGGAGGTAGATGGCCCCTCCTCCCAGAGCTCACCCCTCTCCACCTTTTAAACTTGGGAGGTTTTTTCATTTTGCTGTATGGACAGGACCTACTACGGGAAGGTTCACAGTTTAGTGTTAGGACCTGAAAATGTGGTTATACCTTGACGTTGGTATGAAGGCTTATGATGATTTGGCCAAAGGGTTTAATTAAATAACCAAGAAAATATTATTATTTAAGTATTTAAACTTTATATTTATTACCATATATGTTTTGTCAATTGGATGTAGTATTGGGCTCCCCTGTCTTTTCTTGCCGAATAAACCCTGTTTATTTCAACCTCTTCCATCTGGTGATAGTGATGTTAGAAGTACTGGTCTCCCATAACAGCAGGATTTTCAAAGTTGCTATTGCGAGAATAACACTTTGAGGAACCGGGACGTGAAGCAGACAAGGTAAGTCTTTTGAAGCAGGCCCCTGCACCTAGTCGAGCCTAGGGTTCCCCCCCCCCCCCCGGCCCCCTGTTGGTGAGTGTATGCTGTAACTGTGTATTTTGTATGTTTGCTGGCTTGCCAGAATAAATTGCTCTAACAATACCAATGAACAATTTAAAATAAAACAATTCATTAATTGCAAATCTGACTGTGGTATATTTACTAATATGTCCCTGCGTCTTCAATATGTTGGTAGAACCACAAGACTCCTAAGGGTATGGATTTTAAAGCATATCAGAAACATTATGAGTTAGGAAATCCATAAAGTCTCTTACATTTAAAAAAAATAAATACAAATCTGATACTACTGGTCTATCATATTTGGGGATAGAATTTGTCTCCTAATTGGAGAGGGGCATCAGACTGACTGACCTTTTCCGGAGAGAATCCTTCTAGATATACAATCTGAACACTTTATATCCAAATTGATTAAATATTGATATTAACTCCTTTATCAATTAATTAAAAGGGTGCTGTTTTTACTATGTATATGATATTGATGTCACATAGTGATTGATATCAAATTGGTTCATTTGGGTTAGAACCATAACATCACAGCCAACAGGTATATAAGGATCAATGAACAATTCTAATCTACAATCCCTGGGGAAGTTCCAGATCGAACGAAACACGTTGGGTGTGTACCAAGACTTCCAGTGTTGGGTGTGTACTAAGACTTCCAGTGTCTATCTTAAGTGTGTAGCATCTGAGACTGCACGGCTTCTGTCCTATCCTCTTAGAGTAATCACCCGGGTCTCAAAGCTCTGTCACGTTGGACAGCGACCGGACCAACTGGGTGGCAGAGAACAAAGGAGCAGGAAGAAGCAGAGAGAGACAGGATTTACCAACCCAAACATAACTGTTTTCACAGGCAATTGTTTGTTTAAAGATTGTACCCAAGATAAGGAGGGTCCCCACGCCATATCCCCCAGTGTTTTTACACTAGATTGCTGTTGGTGAACATCCGTTTGTATGTTCCCATTCATTCTCAATATACGCGTTTTACAGTATCACACTATTGTATTTTTCTTTTTTTCCCCTTTTATCCCCATTTCCATTGAGCCTCAAGGGAGATTACATTTCCAGATTTGCTGTTAGAGGGGTCACAAACCCATATCTCTCCCTGCCTAACGTGAGCCATTATAATCACTTATTCATGGTTTAATTTGTTTGGTTTGTGTTTGCACACCGAATTTCTGTTTCTTAAAAACTCCTCTAAAAAAGTTTAAAATCTGATCCAATACATAAAAGACCTCATATCTTAATTCCTCTAATACTTAGACACACGTGGGTCATATCAATAATTTCAGGTGTGTTTGCTGAATGTAAGGAGCCTAATTTTGACAGATGTGCCCCTAAGTTTGAGCAATAAATGGATATCTATCCCTTATCACCTTCTATACATGAAAGGTTTGGCATAATTTGATTTGTTAAATTGCAACATTTACAAATATCTATCTGGTATACTTCAGAATAGGTGTTAGGTTCATGATATCTTCATTTTAATGAAGTCCTCCAACTAAGTGGTGACCTGTTTGTCACCTCTCTCTGGGATACACAAGTGATCATTCAAGACTGATATAGTTTTCTTTTAGGCTGACAGCACAGGATCTGGTTATCATCCCTAACCTACTAAACTACACATACAGATGCAGCGGCTGTTATTTGAACAAATTACAGAGCCATTTTCGTGTGCGCTGCTGTACTCTATGTGGCATTAACGCGGCCAATCGCCCCAGACACGTGTTTATTGCGGTTGCTTTTTTTTAATTTCATGGATTTGTTTCTTTGTTTGCAATGAAATGCAATAAAATGACTGAATTGTAATGTGAACAGTACTGTGCTACTGTGTCAATTTCATGTTTTTAAAAACCAGAACACTAAAATGCCATTTTCTGCACTCACCTGAACTCTCGTCTAAAGGCAGTATGGTTGGAAGAAATCACGTGCCATGACATGGGTATTCTGAGGTATATAACGCGTGAAGCGTTCGAATAACGGCCGCTGCATTTGTATATGACTTTTATTGATCCATCCGTGATTAAGCCCTCTTTGTAGATCAGCACAGACCCAGGAAGGATTTTGACCCGTCATTAACCCAATATACTGTATTGTATTTTTTTTTTGTAACTTTAATTTATATTAGGTTTATGCAGTCAAACAATGACATAACGTACATTCCATTTATCATTTTGGAAATATTAAAGTAGCCGAATTAACATTTGTTCCAAAGGTAATTAACAAACTAATCTAGAGCTGGAATGGTGGGGTTAGAGGGGAGGGATGAGGGGGAGGCAGGGGTGGTGGAGGGAGCTGTTGTGACACTCCTCTGCCATATGCCAGTAATGTATGGATCTGACAAATCTCCATCCAAATTGGCCCCGACTGCACCCACAGCCCTAGCCCGGGCCTCCCATTCATTAGTGACCTCACTAATTGATCGAGAACGCATGTGCTACTATCACTGCCATATTGCATTTATCTCCACCCCTGGGATATCTGTTTGGGCCAGCCAAGCCGTCCAGACTTTTATGAAATTTATTCCAGTGTCATAAACTAAACTCGTTAATTTCTCCATCTGGCACACAAACCATATTCTGTTCCGAATCTTGGGGATTGATGGAATTTCGGATTGTTTCCATAATGCTGCGATCTCGCACATCGTTGCTGTTGAAAAATGAGCAATCAATTGATTGCCAGCTTCATATAGATCCGGTGTTGTTTTGTTCAGAAGGAACAGCCATGGGTTTGGTGGATTTCTGAGGTCCAAAATCCTCTGGAGCCAATTTCTAATCTCTTTCCAGATAGGGGTAATCCGAGGGCAGGACCACAGCATATGTAATAGGTCAGCCGATTCTCCACACTGTCTAGGGCACAGCGGGGAGTATCCTGGCACAAACCTAGATAATTTCAGTGGGGTAAGATACCACCTCATTAGGACTTTATATGCGTTCTCACTCAATGTCGTGCATATTGAACACTTAGCTACTGCCGTAACTATTGCCATTCACTCCTCCTCCTCCTCCAGGACCTCCTCTAGATGTGATTCCCACTGAACCATGTAATTTAATTTTTCCTGTCCTACGGAACTAGAGCCAATCATTTCCCTGTACATCTGCGATGTAACTCCACGTGTGCCTGTTTCAATGATACAGCTTTTCAAATATAGTCAAGTGAGGGTGGGGGGCATGTTGTTGTAAAATGCTCTGATCTGGATGTATCTAAAAAATTTGAAATGTGGGATTTCTTTTTCAGAATGAATTTGCTCAAAAGATTTGATTATTTTGTTCCCCTCCAGATCTCTAAGTCTATGAATGCCTTTCTGCTTCCAAATTGTGAAGTCACAGCCAGACAGCCCCGGAGCAAATTCTATATTGCCCCACAGGGGGGACATCAATGAGTTTCTGGTGGTCAAAGCGCACTTGAACTTAGAAGCCTCCCAGATTGATAATGAGTTGGTCATTGCGGAGAGCGGAATGTTAGTCGACTTACGAGCTATTTTAGGAAGCCAAATTAGATTGTTAACTCCAATGGAGAGCAACCATCACTTTCCAATGCCACCCATCTTTTCAATGTAGGGTTTGTCTGCCATTGGGAAATTTGGCATAATTGAGCCGCTTTATAATAGGATAACAGGCAAGGTACCACTAGTACCCGGGTCAGGGTTGTTCTTTTTAGAATCTTATTCTTCATTCTCGTTTTTTTCCCTCCCCAGATAAAATTGGAGATTGTAGACTGAAGCGAGAGCATGTCCTTCAGTCTCAGTGGCACGGGTAACGTCTGGAACAGATAAGATCCATGGGAGGAGATTAATTTTAATGCTATACATTTTTCCTATAAGATTATAGTAAACACTGAATAGATACAATGTAGAGAATAATAAAATCAAATTGAGGATCTATTAGCCTCTAATACCATAAAATAGTACTTGGATCAGCAGCGCTCTTGTCT
This sequence comes from Ascaphus truei, assembly GCF_040206685.1. Lineage (NCBI taxonomy): Eukaryota > Metazoa > Chordata > Amphibia > Anura > Ascaphidae > Ascaphus > Ascaphus truei. The sequence goes on from NC_134497.1 coordinate 40,268,660, forward strand.
TAATGATACAGGGTTAATTACACTGTTAATAATAAAATAGTTAAAATATAAACATGTTAAAATACCATAATATAAGGTCCATATGAATATATGCAGAGTCCACTCTCAATAATATATAGGTAATGCTGCTTCTTCAAATTGGATCCAGCCCACGGGTCCAAGAATGAACTACAGAAATAGAGAAAAAAAGAGAAAAAGCCGTTTAGCTTCCGCGTCACGTGCGCGCGTGACGTCACCGTGTTCGCGTACTCACGCCGACTCAAGGGGTTGGGCTTGGCTGTTGCATCCCCAATTACAGGTTGATGTGGACAGACTCTGGATCCTCCGATGATGCTAGAGTTTCAGCAGCCTTAGTAGATACAGCCCTACGCGTTTCGAGGAGCAATTCCTCTTCATCAAGGGTGAATATGTGGACGCGGTAATGTCACGCGAGCATGTGACGCGGAAGCGAAACAGCGCCGAACGACAGAGGAGGGTCTTTGGGACTGGAGCTACATCAGGACAGGAGACGGGGACACTACGGCCATTCCGGTGGATGTCTACACCACGGATCACCTATAAGTGTTTTAACCATTATTTTACAGCATTAAATTGAAATACTGCACTATAGATTTTTTCTAACCAGGAGATTTTGTGTGCCGATCATTTTCTTATATCCTCTTTTAGTGTTTTAATGAGTTGGGGATAGTTTGCCTCATATATACTTTTAAATACCTTAGTAATATTGACACCTAAATATTTGATGTACTTATGTTGCCAATTGAGAAAACAAATACAGACCGGCGCCTTAGAGTCCAAATAGATGATATAGAAAGTCCAATGGATGGCTTGAAATATCCAATGAATGGTGATCTAGTCCAGTGGACAGCAGATTCCTCAGCAGCAAAATTGATATGCCATGCAGGAAAGACAAGAGAACAAAATCATAGTGTAACACAGTATGGTTAAGACATATAACATATAAACATACACAGACAAACACAAACAACACTAAACAATAGGCTGACTAATAATGAAGATTTTAATAAACACAGTAAAATCCAGCACACTGGTGACGAGCAGGTTCAGGATCCGGTGTTTTAAAACTGGAATCCTACTTACAGCAAGTCCACAGGATATAAGCAGGTGAATGGTGTAATGGTGGTCCGGCGACAGATGTTTGTGGACGCGTGCCGCATGTAGAGTCCTGCAGGTAACTCCTCGGGTTGATGCCGAAAATGGCGACACTGCCTTCTACTCCACAGGACGCCTTCCGTTTGCGCCCGGAACTGCGTCACAGCGGGCGGGACAAAGACACTGGATCTCACTAAGGGCCTTTGAGAGCTATTCACCAGCTGAACTGGTAGAGGTGCAGATCGTTGCAGCAGTTCCTGGAGTTGCGGTGCATAGGAGTTGGCATTTGCAGTGAGATCCGGTGTCTTTGTCCCGCCCGCTGTGACGCAGTTCCGGGCGCAAACAGCCGCTACGGTCATGAAGGGGTTAAGCCCTCCCGCTACCCCCCCCCCCGCAAGCCCTCCCCAACCATCGTTGGGGCGAATACCCCATTCACCCACCCTCCCGCAACCCACAACAATAAAATACACACAGCAGCCGCCAAAAAATAAATAAATAAATGACAATAAATACATTTGAAATACATTTTTATTGATAGTGTAGATGTGCAGGGGGTCTCCGGAGCTGAACCGCGTTGGTTTTAGGTCTGGGGACCCCGTGCCCCCCGAGATACAGGCCCCTTTAGGGGGTGCCGGTATCCCTCTGCGTTTAAAGGTCCCGATCACGTGACCGCGGCCTGTAAACCAAGCAGAGCAGAGGGATACCGGCACCCCCTAAAGGGGCCTGTATTTCGGGGGGCACGGGGTCCCCAGACCTGAAACCTGTGCGCTTCTGCTCTGGAGACCCTCTGCACATGTACAGTATCAATAAAACACATACTTTACAATATACAGTATAAATAAACACTCGTTCTTTACCTTAGCGTCTATGCGCTATGGTAAAGAAGCATTATTTTAATAATATTGTAAAGTGAGCAGGGGGTTCCCTGAGCCAGAAATTAATGCTCAGGGAACCCCCCCCCCCCCCTGCTCCTGATCAATATTATTAAAAATACGGAAAGTGCTGCGTCATTACCATAGCGGATAGCCGCTAAGGCAATGAAGGGGTTAAGGCATAATAAACAATTAATACATTCAATACATATTTTTCACGTCTGTGTTAAAACTCCCTGCCTTCTCTCTAATCTATGTAAAACCCCCTCCCCCTATTCTCGCTTTTAAAACGCCCTGCCTTCTCTCTAATCTATGTAAAACCCCCTCCCCCTATTCTCGCTTTTAAAACGCCCTGCCTTCTCTCTAATCTATGTAAAAACCCCTCCCCCTATCCCCCTATTGTGTGTGTGCGTTAAGCTTCCCTGCAAGCTATGTAAAAAAAACCTCCCCCTATTGTGTGTGTGTGTTAAATCTGCCTGGCCTGTGTTTCTGCCTGGCCTGGTGCTGAGTGCTCTGCGTTAAAGGCCCCGATCACGTGATCGCGGCCTGTAAACCAAGCAGAGCAGAGGGATACCGGCACCCCCTAAAGGGGCCTGTATCTCGGGGGGCATGGGGGCCCCAGACCTGAAACCTGTGCACTTCAGCTCCGGAGACCCCCTGCACATCTACACTATCAATTAAAATGTATTTCAAATTTATTTATTGTCATTTATTTATTTATTTTTTGGCGGCTGCTGTGTGTATTTTATTGTTGTTTATTGTTATGTTCTCTGGCGTGCCGGACACGCCGATTTATGTGAATTTTTAAGGTACATATGTGACTGATTTACCTTCACTGGATCTGTATACCATATGCTCATTTAGCAGTTTACTAACAGTGTGTTCAGTGCTGCTTTGTGGCAGTATTATAACAGTGTCTCTTTCTCACTCAGTACCCACCAAGGAACCTTTACCTGCACATTAGACAGGTTTCTTTCCACCATACACAGCTTTAAAGTGGCATTAACACTCCTGATAGTGGAAGCACATTCATTAATATGTGCACAGGTATACCAATAACCACACTGTCTATAGGAGTCTATGAGCCTCTGCACATTGTGTTCTGTGTTTAACAGCCTACTCCTTTACTATTTTGGAGCTAATTAGCTGCTGTTAGGTGACTACATGTATCCACCATAAACCTTTCTCTGCATACTAGATAGGTTTCTTTTCACCATACACAGCTTTATAGGGGCATTAGCACTCCTGACTGTGGAAGTACATTCATTTATATGTACACAGGTATACTAATAACTACACTGCCTATATGAGTCTTTGAGCTTCTGCACATTGTGTTCTGTGTTTAATAGCCCACTCCTTTACTATTTTGGAGCTAATTAGCTGCTGTTAGGTGACTATATGTATCCACCATGAAACCTTTTTCTGTATACTAGATAGGTTTCTTTCCACCATACACAGCTTTATAGTGGCATTAGCACTCCTGACAGTGGACGCACATTCATGAATATGTGCACAGGTATACTGACAACCACACTGCCTTTAGGAGTCTATGAGCCTCTGCACATTGTGTTCTGTGTTTAATAGCCCACTCCTTTACTATTCAGGAGTTAACCAGTTGCTGTTGGGTGGCTACATGTTGGATTGTAGAGAGAGTCTATACTTTCCAATTATGGATTCATGATTTGCAAAGTGAGCACACACTGGTTTAAAATGCTGATCTTTTTGTCTGTACCTAGCATATTATGATCTATTTCACATTTCACCTTCACCATCTGGGACCTGTCTGACACCTGAGACAGGTATTGAACAGCCCCTCACTGATACCAGCATACACCTAATTAACCACTAATAGGGATTACTGTATACTGGCTCCCTGGGACAGTTTGATACAATTAACCTCAAATTGTCGCCTTACTTAGTTACCCGGAATATCATATATATTCATCATAGGGTATCATATATATGTGTGTCATTTGTTGAATTTTAACACCCATTATTTTAATTAGTATAGCATTAAAAATTATTTTTAAATTTCACATTATACATCAGGGGGTATTGAGTGCTTATAGTGGGTTCTTGCTTCTTTATTACTCACCTTATACGTCACCAATTAGCACCTTACCCCCACACTATTACTTTGTACTTACAGTAGCTGAAGCAGGGTTCTTCTATATTGAACTACCAAGGATCTCAATTACTACAGATGCATGCGGAACATGTGCACAAGGCAAACAAGGCACGCAAAAGCACAATATTACTCTGACAATCTCCACCAAAATACATCAAACCCAGCTAACTTCTGGAAGGTTATCAACAATATATTCCAGCCTCATAACCATCAACAACCAAGTAATATCACTAAGGGGGATATTACTCTGACAAACCCCACTGACATTGCAAATGCATTCAATGATTACTTTGTGGGGTGTGCCACTAAATTATTAGCAAAACGCAGCACAAACCCCAAACATGAATCTCATCCTGGGAGTATCCCTACAGTCCCACCCCCTCCCAACACTGCCCACAATTTTCAATTTAGCCCAGTATCTGAAGAGGAGATTACACAAGCGCTCCTCAAACTAAAACTAAGCAGCCAATGTGGACCCGACTTACTACAATCTAGGTTCCTACGACTTGGTGCCCCAGCCATTGCCAAACCAATTGCGTCCATAGTCAACTCTATCCTGTCTGCAGGCCATATCCCTAAGACCTGGAAAACTGCCAGAGTTGTCCCAATCTTCAAAAGTGGGGACAAAAACCCTGTCTCAAACTACAGGCCAATCTCACTTCTCCCAATTCTATCCAAAGTTATGGAAAAATGTGTCCACTCCCAATTAAGCGATTTCTACTGCACCGACACACTTTATTCGAGCAAAGGCCCGATTTGTACCTGGCAGATACTTGGAATCCGCCGCTGCTCACCTCTTGCATGCTGCGTTGCGTTTGCCTTCCCAGCCACGGTTCATGCCTGGCTGACGGGGGATCTGATCTGTTAAATGATAACCAGAAGAATTTACTAGGCGGCAATGTTTCGTTTGTCCACCAGATGGCATAAACTCATGATAACCAGAAGAATTTACTAGGCGGCAATGTTTCGTTTGTCCACCAGATGGCATAAACTCATGACTTAAGTAATGTGTGGACTTTGCAAGTTGTTTCGTTTACTGTACCAAAAAAGATACTTTATCCCAGTACAGTATGCTACAGTATTGTAACTTGTCCTTGAGACTGAAGGAAGAGTTGCAAAAAATGTATCAATTTAGGTTTTACATACAGTACTGTATTACAGTAAATAAAGACAAAGATCATTTTCGCTTACACTACAGTATTCTACAGAGACATGAGTGTTCAAGTGGAGCCCGCTTTCCAAAAACCTGACAGAAGTTATGCTTATTTGATATGGGCCGCTATTAATGCAACAGAGGATAAGATGGCAACAGTTGTTCAAATTTATCAGTATTTTATCGAAAATTATGACTTTTACAGATTTTCGCCAACTCCTCATTTGTGGAAGCGCGCAATAAGGAAAAGGTTATGTAGTGACCCCTGTTTTCACCGTATTGAGCCCCAATTTGTTGGAGGGTATTGGTGTGTGGCACCGGGTTTTTCCCGTATCTATGATAATGGAGGCGGCAAAAGGCGAAGGGTCGTGTTAAAACGAAATAAGAAGCGACAGTCCCTGCCAAGCAATGCGCCAGAACCAGAACCAGAACCAGCAGCAGCACCAGTTTATCATGATGCCCTCGCCATCGGTGACAACCCTGAGATGGATTTCGCAGCCAGTTTTGATGAAGCTTGCATGTACCTAAGCGATTTCCCGCTGACTACAGGTGGGCTAGTCCCTCTGTAAACTATCGACGTGGGTGATGATGAAAGCTGGACTGGAAGTGGGCCGGCGCCGGCGCAAGCTGAATGGGAAATTCAGTAATACAGTATGGTGAGTACTATTATTTTGGTGGGGCTGGCTGGGTACTTCTTTAGGGGGCTGACCATTACTGTACATTAAAACTTTTCATTTTGTTTTTCCTCAGAAAAGAAAACGGCTAATGGGGGGATTTCGATGGATAATATTGTGCTGTACAGTACAGTATGCTGATGTTTTCCAGCCGAACAGTATACTGTGTAATAAACCCGAATAAATAAAACTATGCATTTATTCTACAGTACATGTTCAGTAAATTACTGCACATACTGTACTGGGGGCGAGATGTGTTTGCAGCAGAGAGAGATTTAATAATATTGTACAGTGAGCAGGGGGCTCCCTGAGCCAGAAATTAATGCTCAGGGAACCCCCCCCCCCACCTGCTCCTGATCAATATTATTAAAAAAATACACACAGCAGCCGCCAAAAAATAAATAAATAAATGACAATAAATACATTTGAAATACATTTTTATTGATAGTGTAGATGTGCAGGGGGTCTCCGGAGCTGAACCGCGTTGGTTTTAGGTCTGGGGACCCCGTGCCCCCCGAGATACAGGCCCCTTTAGGGGGTGCCGGTATCCCTCTGCGTTTAAAGGTCCCGATAACGTGACCGCGGCCTGTAAACCAAGCAGAGCAGAGGGATACCGGCACCCCCTAAAGGGGCCTGTATCTCGGGGGGCACGGGGTCCCCAGACCTGAAACCTGTGCGCTTCTGCTCTGGAGACCCTCTGCACATGTACACTATCAATAAAACACATACAATATACAGTATAAATAAACACTCGTTCTTTACCTTAGCGTCTATGCGCTATGGTAAAGAAGCATTATTTTAATAATATTGTAAAGTGAGCAGGGGGTTCCCTGAGCCAGAAATTAATGCTCAGGGAACCCCCCCCCCCCCCCTGCTCCTGATCAATATTATTAAAAATACGGAAAATGCTGCGTCATTACCATAGCGGATAGCCGCTAAGGCAATGAAGGGGTTAAGGCATAATAAACAATTAATACATTCAATACATATTTTTCACGTCTGTGTTAAAACTCCCTGCCTTCTCTCTAATCTATGTAAAACCCCCTCCCCCTATTCTCGCTTTTAAAACGCACTGCCTTCTCTCTAATCTATGTAAAACCCCCTCCCCCTATCCCCCTATTGTGTGTGTGCGTTAAGCTTCCCTGCAAGCTATGTAAAAAAACCTCCCCCTATTGTGTGTGTGTGTTAAATCTGCCTGGCCTGTGTTTCTGAGTGCTGAGTGCTCTGCGTTTAAAGGTCCCGACCACGTGATCGCGGCCTGTAAACCAAGCAGAGCAGAGGGATACCGGCACCCCCTAAAGGGGCCTGTATCTCGGGGGGCACGGGGTCCCCAGACCTGAAACCTGTGCGCTTCAGCTCCGGAGACCCCCTGCACATGTACACTATCAATAAAAATGTATTTCAAATGTATTTATTGTCATTTATTTATTTATTTAGATTTATTTATTAATTGTGCTGCTGCTGCTGCAAGTCGTAAACTCACACCAAGGGCCAAACACCCCCCTCACCCCCAATAAAAAAAATTCACGCACAGCAGCCCCACAATTAATAGATAAATCTAAATAAATAAATAAATAAAGACATGAAGAGAAATAAATATATACTGTACAGTATATACTTTGTATATATACTGTATATACACTGTATATATATATATATATATATATACAGTATACTGTACATATATACACTGTGTATATATATATATATATACAGTATATATATATATATATATATATCATACAGCTATATTTGTATATATATATATATATATATATATATATATATATATATATATATATACAGTATATATATATATATATATATATATATATATATATATATATATATATATATATATATATATACATACATACTGTATGTGAGTGAAAAGAGAAAAAAGTAACCCGTATGGGAGCACTCAGGTATGCAATTGATATATTTGTGTTTTTATTTGACACAGTGCAAAAAGGGATGAATAAACAGTACATGATTTAAAAACACTTAAAAAAGAGGCATGGACCCTTAAACACTAATGAACAGCACTAGGGAACGACACACACTGTCAACCCTAAACATGAAAAGGATAGTGACTCAAAAAACACTAGGGAGAATCAAAGTGAATCACAATAGGTTACTGGGTTCAAAGGCACCTACTGTATACAACGCTAAGGATAATGCACACTACACACCAAAAGGTAGACTTGTCAAAGTATAAATGACAGTCTCAAAGCATCACACATCTGCATTAGCATACAGTGATATAACCAATGCCTACAGCACAAATCATGTGTAGGAAAGGTGGTAAGGTGGAATGAAATCCCTAGATGTGTAGAGCAATGAAGTTAATGAATAGCATACAGTATAAAACATAACATTACAATCCACACAGTACATTGCATTTACAGTACATTGTATACTGTAAATGATGCATAGCATTAAATCTATGCACCATATACAGTACTGTACATTCTGCAAATGAATGTTAACAATATAATTGCAAGCTACTCTACCAGTAAATACTGTACAAACACTTCCAAACAAGTCAACTACAGTATTTTAACCAATCAAGTAAACCAAAATCAATATATACTGTAAGTACCAACCAGAAAAGACAATTTAAAACCAAACTAACCCTTACAATACCAAGGATTACATCTATCTAATTGTAAAAAACCTTATACATTATACACAGCATTGTTTAAAGCCCCCTCCCCCCTAATGTTTCTGTTAAGCAGATTACACTGAAGGGACAGAGATATAAAGGCCTAAAGCCCCTTCCCCCCCTAATGTTTGTGTTAAACAGATTACAATGAAGGGAGAGAGATATAAAGGCCTAAAGCCCCTTCCCCCCTAATGTTTCTGTTAAGCAGATTACACTGAAGGGAGAGAGATATAAAGGCCTAAAGCCCCTTCCCCCCTAATGTTTGTGTTAAACAGATTACAATGAAGGGAGAGAGATATAAAGGCCTAAAGCCCCTTCCCCCCTAATGTTTGTGTTAAACAGATTACAATGAAGGGAGAGAGATATAAAGGCCTAAAGCCTTACCTGCATTGGTAAACCCTCCCTGCATTGGTAAACCCTCCCTGCATTGATGTCGTGCAGTGTACAGTATGTAAATGTGGGGAGGGGGGGGGCCCAATGTGCATAATGTACTGTGAGGTCTAACCACCCTCACCCCCTACCCACATACTGTACCGTTACCCCCCCCCCCCCCCCATCCTGGCCATGGCCCCTCACGCACAGCAGCTCCACAATTAATAAATAAATCTAAATAAATACATGAAGAGAAATAAATATATACTTTATATATAAATGTGAGTTTATAAATAAAATAAAGAATATTATTTCTAGGGGCCCTAGAACAGAAGTTCCCACGCCAATTTCGCGCTCATTGCTCTTTTTTTGCTCTTTTTTTACAATGTTGCTGGTCTTGCGGCTTTGCAGTCTGCAAGCAAAAAGCGCAAAGTGTATGAAGTCTGGGTGAGCGCTTTCCACATTTGATGCCTACGGCACCTTCCCATTTCTACACACTTCAATACCTGCACAGTTGGTAGCGCTTTCCATCCCAGCTACCATTCTGGATATTCACCTCTCACAGGCCATTCTTGCCCGAGTCTGTCCTATCAGACAGGGGCATTAACCTGTATCCACACCACCTGGACAATTTCCCTGTTTGTTTGTTTATTGCAAGCAAAAAGCAGTTTGTATTACTGAGTGTGAGATAAATTACTGTATTTATCAGTGTTGATCAAAGAGAGTTGATCAGAAGGATTCCCCTTATATACAGTACGTAGAATTAATAAAATTGTATTATTTTCCGATATCCGCAGTGATTCTGGTCAACCTGACAGATTTTTAGTAATACAGTATACTGTACTGCAAGACCATGTGTTGTCTACCTTTTACTACAGTATACTGTACTGTATGAATGACAATAGAGTGCTGTATACTTTATAAGGGGAATCCTTCTGATCAACTCTCTTTGATCAATACTGATAAATACAGTATCATATTTATACCCCTTTAGCACCTGTCGTTCCATCCTATGCACCCATTTACTGTACAATGGTGATTGCGGTCGTATTCACGTACTTTATGTGAGATAAATTAACCAGTTCTTTTATTGCTGAAGTCGCCACAAAATACTTTTATTTACAAATACAGTACAATACAATGGTGAAACTTTTCAAGTTAACAGCAATTCAAAACATCAACACACAATAATACATACTTTACAGTACTGTACAGTATACTGTACTAGTATATTTGGGCCTTGTCTTTGGGGGTTTATTCATGCAATTATTAGGGTGACCTGGCGTTGGAAATACTGACACAGTACAATCCTACAGCTACACCACCCACCCCCTCCCTTAGAGTTTTTAATCCGTCCCTGGCCAAGCATCAATCGTCTGGCTAATCCAATCCAAGCCATTGTTTTGTTAATCTGGCCCTGGGCTGTTCAGAACAGCCACTGCTTCTAAATTACTGAAAATATACAGGATAAATATACAGTGATGTGAAATAATCCTTTCTGTGGGTCTGAGAGGATTGAAAGTCACCAGGTCCTCATACAGTAGAGTACATTCTCGAATACCTTTAGAATAAAAATACAGTATATATAAATATACAGTATAAATATTGCACAGTATACTGTAATGTTAAATAACCCATCCTGTTCTTTTTCCCTTCATACTGTAACAGTATCCTCATTGTGTCTGCGGTACAGTAGTTCATTGAGAGAGGAGAGGTTTTGTGTACATCATTACTGCTGTTTATATACTGTACATTTGACTGCACAAGCAGATTTGACGAACACAAGGCCCCCCCTCCCCCCTGGTGCACCCTTTTTCCTGGAACGACAAGAAAACAAAAACTTTGTTCAGTTACTGTACTGTACTGTATGTGCGTACTGTATTATGGTAGAACTACTGTACAGAAGGTGGCTGGTGCAGCTTTCTCTGGAAAGAAAAAAATGGAGCAGTTAGTAGGCAGTTACTGTAGTATGTCAAACTAGTCTACTGTACTGTATACTGGAACTACTGTATACTCTGACTATTGGGAAAGCTAAAATCTGTGCCATACTTACCTGTATCATACTGTACCTACTGTACAATACTACAGCACTGTACTACTTTCCTGATGCTTGTCCATTGCGCGCGATGACAATGGGCAACACAGTGGCAATATGGTCTATATATTTATTGCATCGTTCCTCGGTGAGTACATCGTTCCAAAAACTCATTATGGCTTTATACAACTCGTCCTTCTTGGAGGGTTTCGCCACTTTACGGATGTGGTCCTTCAGCTGATGCCAGACCATTTCGATCGGATTGAAGTCTGGCGATCTGTGATTGGAAAGAAAGGACAATTAGTTTAAGAGATACAGTACACAGTACAAACAGTGGGGAACATAAATGGGACACGGTCTACTGCACTTACTCCGCTGGCGTCTTCACCCAGTTGATGCCGCGCTCAAGGATATGCGCCGTCGACGCGGTGTGCTTGGGATCATTGTCCTGGTAAAAGCGATGACCATTGGGAAAGTCTTGTGTGATGTATCGCACTATCACGGGCACAATGTTGTCTTGGAAGAAATCTTTATTCATGATTCCTATAGCAAGAAAAGAAAAGTGCTCAATAGTACAGTACAATGCATACGGTAAGGCAACACTAGTCAAGTACAGTGCATTAGGCGGCATTATATTTGAGAAATTGTACCTTCAAAGACGACAATGCATCCCGGTCCACGCCTAGAGATGGCACCCCACACATGCAGCTTCACAGGGTGTTTTGGCCGCGGCTTCAAAGTTATGCGGCCTTTTTTGTGGAACGCAAATCTTGCAAATCTCTCCAGCGATACAGTAGACTCATCAGTGAAGATGCAATCCTGGAAAGTCTCACCGCTGTCGATCAATGCCTGGGCCTGGAGCACTCTTTTGATTTTGTTTGCGTCCCGTATCATGGGGTACGCTCTGTAATGACAATGAATAAAAAATGTTAGCGTCACAGCGCAGTACAGTTTGCAAAACAACACTTTTACTTTACAGTACAGTACCTCCTGTACTGTCCACTACTAACCTCACACGTCCATATTACCATCCAATTCTGCGTCTCATCTTCTTTATGCTGCTCTCGGATACAGTCAGATTGTGGTTTTCCTGAAGAGTGTTTTTAACCCTTAATGCGCTCCTCTCATCATTCTCCTCACTTATTCTGTCCACCAGAAGAGTAGTCTCCCTACAATGCAAAGAAATTATATTGTGTTATTAATATGCAGCAATATAAAATGTATACTGTATACTGTACATGTAATGTTGTAATATACAGTAAATATAAATATACAAAAAATGTATACTGCTGTACTATAAATATAAATAGACAAAATATACAGTATACAGAACTGTTGTAATATAAATATACTATATAAATATACTGTTATTATATCATAATAAATACACTACCGACACACTTTATTAAAGTGTGGCCGGTACCGCAAGCCGGGAGATTTCCCGGCTTGCTAGTGGCCGCCCCTCGGCGTGCCGCGCGTCATAGACGCGCGGTCACGCGTCTTCGGGAGCGTGCGCCCCCTGCACGCGCGTCCAGGGGCTCCCCGAGGGAGCCCTGGTGTCCCGCGATCGCGGGACAGCGGCAGGGGGTTCCGGGGGACCCGGCGGACCCGACAGCGGTAGGGAGAGCGCCCCGATCGGAGGGCGCTCTTCCGCTGCTTCGGCGCGCGCCCGTCACTCTCGGGCGCGCGCCAGGCTACTGCTGCGGCCAAGAACGGGCAAATGCTCGAATAAACTTGGCCGCAGCAGTACACATCATACTGTATACTGTATATTCCGTTGTCAGATGAATTGCAATATACCAAAAGTGTATACTGCTGCACAAAAAATATAAATTGACCACACATACAGTACACTACAGTATATACTGTTGTAATATAATAAATATACTATATAAATACGGTATACTGTTGTTATATCATAATAAATACACATCATATACTGTATATTCGTTGTCAGATGAATTGCAATATACCAAAAGTGTATACTGCTGCACAAAAAATATAAATTGACCACACATACAGTACACTACAGTATATACTGTTGTAATATAATAAATATACTATATAAATACGGTATACTGTTGTTATATCATAATAAATACACATCATATACTGTATATTCGTTGTCAGATGAATTGCAATATACCAAAAGTGTATACTGCTGCACAAAAAATATAAATTGACCACACATACAGTACACTAGAGTATATACTGTTGTAATATAATAAATATACTATATAAATACGGTATACTGTTGTTATATCATAATAAATACACATCATATACTGTATATTCGTTGTCAGATGAATTGCAATATACCAAAAGTGTATACTGCTGCACAAAAAATATAAATTGACCACACATACAGTACACTACAGTATATACTGTTGTAATATAATAAATATACTATATAAATACGGTATACTGTAGATGTACACTACAGTTTTCTATATTTTTTTTGGTTAAGTTTTATAAATACAGTATACTTACGCATTTGTTATCTTTGGTGCCTTTTTGCGGTCTCTGTTTTTTCCTTGTGCATGATAGCACACGGTGCTTGATGGCACAACGAGGCCAGAAGCAGTTAACCAGCGCTGGATATCTGCAATAGATGTGTTTTTAATTATTTTGTGAGTTTAAAGTATTTTAAAATTAGATACTGTAGATGTATTCCTTGGTATTGTATTGTGTGTTTGAGGAAGGTCAGGGATAGGTAGGCTTGGTTTGGAAAGGTTGTATTTTTGTCGGTACATATATTTTTTCAAAGGCTTAATTGTTCTGCTCTAGGCGTGAATTTGTTAATGATTTTATTGTTCGGGATCTAGTCTGAATTGTTTAGGGATGTAAATAATGATTGCTAATTGAGTTTTGTTTACTTGGTTGATTACAGTAATTTGCAGAATGTATATGGTGCATACAGTAGATATTTAGGCATCATTTATATTGGAATGTAAGTTGTTTAAATGGCTTTTCAGAGGTTTAGTGATGATTTACAGTAGATTGAGAGATCAGTTATGAATATTAAAGGAAATTAATTTTAATTTAGTGTGTATGTATGGAGAAGAGTTTGGTTGTAGGACAGTGCTTTTGATAACCCTTCTACATTTATTTGTACTGTATATTGGTTTATCATGGGTGTGTATATAACGTGTGTGTATATATATATATATATATATATATATATATATATATATATATATATACTGTATATATATATATCTCTCTCTCTCTCTCTTTCTCTCTGTCTCTCTGTGTATATATATATACAGTATATATATATAGTTGCATGATGAAGCCACAGTACAAATTCATGGGTGAAGGGTGGGTATCGTGCCTGTGTGGCTTAACCCCTTAATTACCTTTGCGGTTATTATCCGATAAGGTGTTTAAGGGGTTAATTGATATCTGAACGTACTGTACTTGCAATGTATTGCCTTGGTTTTGGCTATGTTTTGTGTGGGCAAGAGAAGGAAGGCGCTGGCATCGGACACTTCGTATTGATGAGGTCAGTAGTACTTTATTTATTTGTATATGCTAGTTAATGTTTTTAATAATGGGCAATTAATCTATTATCCATATCTGGATAATAGTTATTTTGCACATTATTGTACTGTAGGTGTTGGGGGGGAGGGTGTATGTATTGAATGTATAGGCCAGGTTTATTTTTTTTACATTCAGGGTTACTTCCGTGGTTTTGCGTGGGACCTCTGGAGACCACCCGCGGGGAATCCTCGGGTATCCTAAAGGGTAGCAGGCTGGTGGTTCCACGGGTAACACATGCGGGGATGATGATGTGTGGTCCCACTTCTGTGGGGGCACCGCGGACCCGTAGTCTGCGGGCATGACGATGTGTGGTCCCACTTCTGTGGGGGCACCGCGGACCCGTAGTGAGCACCCGTGAGTTCCCCAGACCCCCATGGGAACCACCCGAGGCCCCGCAGACACCTGTGGGTTTGACCCGGGGCTCCCAGACATCCTTGGGCCTACCGTGGGGACCCAATTGTGGCTCACGGTGACCCAAGGAGACCACCTGGGCGCCATGGTGCTGGCAGGATCCACCAGCAGGCCTCCAGAACCTGTGGAATGCTGCTGGTAAACTGTAGGTCTGTCCAGGTGCCCTGCCAGCCCACCGGGGACTAGCGTGGGGCTGCGTTATGGACCCTGAATGTAAAAGAATAAATCTTGTATTTATGGGGGGGGGCACAGGGGGTGGGTAATGTATTTAATAAATAGAATGCTGTTTATTGTGGGTCATTGTACTGTTTTTATTGTGGGTACTGGGGTGGAGGTGGGGTGTTTCCCCAACGGTATGTGGGTAGGCCTCCCTTGTGGGTACTGACTGGGTGGTTAGGCCTCACGGGTGGGGGGGTTAGTGTGGGAGGGTATGTAGGCATCCCGAGTGGTGGGTGGGTGAGGGTGGGTTAACCCCTTCATGACTGTAGCGGTTAATAACCGCTATGGTGATTAAGGGGTTAGGGGACATTACTTTGAATGTTTTAATTTTTGTGTCTGTTTTGCAGAAGCGGAGGGGCCATGGCCAGGATGGGGTGGGGGGGGGGGTTAACGGTATGTGGGTAGGGGGTGAGGGTGGTTAGCAATGCAGGGAGGGAGATTTACTGGTAACAGAAACATCTCTCTCCCTTCAATGTAATCTGTTTAACACAAACATTAGGGGGGGAAGGGGCTTTAGGCCTTTATATCTCTCTCCCTTCAGTGTAATCTGCTTAACAGAAACATTAGGGGGGAGGGGGCTTTAAACAATGCTGTGTATAATGTATAAGGTTTTTTACAATTAGATAGATGTAATCCTTGGTATTGTAAGGGTTAGTTTGGTTTTAAATTGTCTTTTCTGGTTGGTACTTACAGTATATATTGATTTTGGTTTACTTGATTGGTTAAAATACTGTAGTTGACTTGTTTGGAAGTGTTTGTACAGTATTTACTGGTAGAGTAGCTTGCAATTATATTGTTAACATTCATTTGCAGAATGTACAGTATTGTATATGGTGCATAGATTTAATGCTATGCATCATTTACAGTATACAATGTAAATGCAATGTACTGTGTGGATTGTAATGTTATGTTTTATATTGTAAAATAAGTTACTGTAGGATTATTAAATGGATTATTATTATTGTCTGTATAGAGAAGCGTTATCTGTAGTACAGTATGATTTTGATAACCATTCTACATGTATTTGTACTATTGGTTCATCATGTGTGTATATATACTGTATACTGTATATATATATATATATATATATACATCTACACTATTAATAAAAATGTATTTCAAATGTATTTATTGCCATTTATTTATTTATTTATATTTATTTATTAATTGTGGGGCTGCTGTGCGTGAATTTTTTTTATTGGGGGTGAGGGGGGTGTTTGGCCCTTGGTGTGAGTTTCCGACTTGCAGCAGCAGCAGCACAATTAATAAATAAATCTAAATAAATAAATAAATAAATAAATGACAATAAATACATTTGAAATACATTTTTATTGATAGTGTACATGTGCAGGGGGTCTCCGGAGCTGAAGCGCACAGGTTTCAGGTCTGGGGACCCCGTGCCCCCCGAGATACAGGCCCCTTTAGGGGGTGCCGGTATCCCTCTGCTCTGCTTGGTTTACAGGCCGCGATCACGTGATCGGGACCTTTAAACGCAGAGCACTCAGCACTCAGAAACACAGGCCAGGCAGATTTAACACACACACACAATAGGGGGAGGTTTTTTTACATAGCTTGCAGGGAAGCTTAACGCACACACACAATAGGGGGATAGGGGGAGGGGTTTTTACATAGATTAGAGAGAAGGCAGGGCGTTTTAAAAGCGAGAATAGGGGGAGGGGGTTTTACATAGATTAGAGAGAAGGCAGGGAGTTTTAACACAGACGTGAAAAATATGTATTGAATGTATTAATTGTTTATTATGCCTTAACCCCTTCATTGCCTTAGCGGCTATCCGCTATGGTAATGACGCAGCATTTTCCGTATTTTTAATAATATTGATCAGGAGCAGGGGGGGGGGGGGGTTCCCTGAGCATTAATTTCTGGCTCAGGGAACCCCCTGCTCACTTTACAATATTATTAAAATAATGCTTCTTTACCATAGCGCATAGACGCTAAGGTAAAGAACGAGTGTTTATTTATACTGTATATTGTATGTGTTTTATTGATAGTGTACATGTGCAGAGGGTCTCCAGAGCAGAAGCGCACAGGTTTCAGGTCTGGGGACCCCGTGCCCCCCAAGATACAGGCCCCTTTAGGGGGTGCCGGTATCCCTCTGCTCTGCTTGGTTTACAGGCCGCGGTCACGTGATCGGGACCTTTAAACGCAGAGGGATACCGGCACCCCCTAAAGGGGCCTGTATCTCGGGGGGCACGGGGTCCCCAGACCTAAAACCAACGCGGTTCAGCTCCGGAGACCCCCTGCACATCTACACTATCAATAAAAATGTATTTCAAATGTATTTATTGTCATTTATTTATTTATTTTTTGGCGGCTGCTGTGTGTATTTTATTGTTGTGGGTTGCGGGAGGGTGGGTGAATGGGGTATTCGCCCCAACGATGGTTGGGGAGGGCTTGCGGGGGGGGGGGTAGCGGGAGGGCTTAACCCCTTCATGACCGTAGCGGTATTAACTGCTACGGTCGTGAAGGGGTTAAGTGCACCTGCAACCCCCCCCCCTCCCGCAAGTCCTAAACTCACTCCAAGGGCCAAATACCCCCCTCACCCATCCCCACTACACACAATAAAGCGGGCACGGTGGGTTAACCCCTTCATTGCCTTAGCGGCTATCCGCTATGGTAATGACGCAGCATTTTCCGTATTTTTAATAATATTGATCAGGAGCAGGGGGGGGGGGGGGTTCCCTGAGCATTAATTTCTGGCTCAGGGAACCCCCTGCTCACTTTACAATATTATTAAAATAATGCTTCTTTACCATAGCGCATAGACGCTAAGGTAAAGAACGCGTGTTTATTTATACTGTATATTGTATGTGTTTTATTGATAGTGTACATGTGCAGAGGGTCTCCAGAGCAGAAGCGCACAGGTTTCAGGTCTGGGGACCCCGTGCCCCCCGAGATACAGGCCCCTTTAGGGGGTGCCGGTATCCCTCTGCTCTGCTTGGTTTACAGGCCGCGATCACGTGATCGGGACCTTTAAACGCAGAGGGATACCGGCACCCCCTAAAGGGGCCTGTATCTCGGGGGGCACGGGGTCCCCAGACCTAAAACCAACGCGGTTCAGCTCCGGAGACCCCCTGCACATCTACACTATCAATAAAAATGTATTTCAAATAATTTTTAATGTGCGGATGTTTGCGCAGAGAGAGAGCAGCGGATCTCTCTCTGCTGCAAACACATCTCGCCCCCACCGCCCATACAGTAGTATCATTTATGTATGTGCATATACAGTACAGTACAGTACTGTATGTTAGGGCTTACAGGGGTTGTTGTTATACAGTATATACAGTATATAGTATACAGTATATACTGCATTACAATTCATTATAGGGGACGGCTTCACAGAGAATAGCTCGCAAGCGCCACCATGTGTATTTTGACGGCATTGCAGTATTGTAACCAGCCGGAATAAAAAGCTTAAATTCCGGCCGGAAAATAACGCAATGCACTCTGGCAGAAAACTATCAGAAACCTGAATACACCCGAGTATACCCGAATTCGCGGGACTAGCCGTGCTCGAATAAAGTGTGTCGCCAGTGTACACCAAGACAAAGTTCCCTAGCCAATTCCAGTCTGGGTTTCGTCCCAAACACTCCACTTTAACTACCCTGCTAAAAGTTTGCAATGAAATCCAGTGTGGAATGGAACGGGGACAACTCACTGGTGCAGTATTCCTAGATTTTGCAATGGCTTTTGACACAGTTGATCATGTTATCCTGCTTAACAAACTCCAGAGCTCTGGAATAGGGAAACATGCTTTAAACTGGTTTCAGTCCTACCTATCAGGAAGATCCCAACATGTGTCCATCTCAGGCTCTAACTCCAACCCCCTGGATATCACCTGTGGTGTCCCGCAAAGCTCTGTTCTGGGGCCCCTACTCTTCTCAGTGTTCATTAATGATCTTCCCACAGCTTGTAAGGAAGCCTCAATACACATGTATGCAGATGACACAATCCTATATGCACACAGCCATAGCCTCTCTGACCTTCAACACATACTTCAGTCTGACTTTTGAGACTCAAAAACTGGATTTCCCAAAACAAACTGTTTTTAAACACTGACAAGACTGTAACAATGGTATTTGGGACCAAGACTAAATTTGTAAAGCTTCCAGTGACTGAGCTCCTGATTAGAACCAACGCTAACACCACCCTAACCCCTGTCACTAGTTTTAAATACCTGGGCTTATGGTTTGACTCCCACTTAACATTCGGGATGCACATTGATAACCTGACAACCAAGACCTATGCCAAACTAGGGGTACTTTACAGGAACAAATCCTCCCTAAGTCTCCTGGTCAGAAAGCGTATTGCACAGCAGATGCTAATGCCAATTATTGACTCTGGAGACATAGTATATGGCTCGGCTCCTCAAACCCACCTTAGCAAACTTGACACCCTCTACAATTCAATTTGTCGTTTTGTTCTCCAATGCAACTACAACACATCACTGCGAAATGCTCAAAGAACTAGATTGGTCATCACTAGAGTCTAGGCGCAAAGTTCACCTTTCCTGTCTCACCCTCAAATACTTTCTGGGCAAGCTACCCAGCTACCTGAACAAGCTCCTCACCCCTACCACATGCAGCACCTATCACCTGAGATCAGACTCCAAAAGACTATTCATGGTCCCAAGACTCAACAAAATATCCGGACGTTCCTCCTTCTCCTTCCGTGCACCCCAAAACTGGAACAACCTACCAGAGACTCTCATATCCACCACCAGCTTAAGTTCTTTCAAATCTAAGGCTGTCTCACACTTTAATCTGGTCTGTAACTGTTTCATACGCTCATAATATATATTTTCTTTAACTGTGCACGCAATGTCTTGTATATAATGTATACCTTGTTCATTTATGTAACTGTACTTGTAACCATGTATTATTTGTTTTACTCTGTGCCCAGGACATACTTGAAAACGAGAGGTAACTCTCAATGTATTACTTCCTGGTAAAATATTTTATAAATAAAATAAATAAATAAATTTGTGGGTCTTCGTGAAAGTTATGCCTCATTTTGGTGAAGAATTGTTCTAGTAATTGCTCCAGATTATTTTTTTGTGACTTCTTCTCCTTCTTCTGTTTCTCGTGGCCCCCCTCAGCTCCACGTGTGTACACAGTAGAATCCTGAGAGTTCTCTTCGGCGCCATCTTGTGTTTCAGTTCCGCGGCCAGTTATTTGTTGCATGCTCGCACAGAACTTAGTAATGTCCTGATTACTTGCTTTTATAAGTTTATTTGCCATCTCTAGGTGTTTACCTAGTCGGATCCCCGAAAAGGTATTTGTTTTTGGTGGTTTTATACTCTTTCTAATTGCTTTAAGGCAGGGAGTCTTGGGAGCTCTACCCTCAAGCAACCATGCCAGCTGACGTCACCGGAAGTCTCCTCGTGTTTTTTATTTTTAAAGGATTTTTCGCTCCCCTGGTGGTTTTCTACATAAGTCAGAACAAGGACACTCCTGCTGTCCAAGCCCATTCCTAGCTTCTATCAGCTGCCAGCCACCCCACTGACCTCCTATCTCCCCCTGCTCCACAGTGCCTCCCTCCCTGGCCTCCCCTAAGACCAGCACCTCTCCTCCTTCAGCTATCTCTGGCTGCCCATCTACCTGCAGCCATCCCTCACTCAGCTCCCCCCTACGCAATCCTAACCTGGTTACAGGGACTACCTGAGTGGACCTCCCTCTCTGAACTTGTCTCCCCCTTACCGGGGCTGAGCTCAGGAGCATCAGTTCAGATGCAACCGCCTTAGCTCTTGGCTGGCAGGTATCCCTGGGGTGGCAAAAGCCTGCCTCTACCCCTGATAATTCCAGCCCATAGCCAGGCTGCAACAGGGGGTTGCTGATCTGAGAGACCCCCTGAGGCTCCGCTAGGGTAATGGGGAACTCTAGCTGCCATACCTGCTGCTTTCCCTCCCCGGGTACCACTAGCCCATCTTCTCTTACTGAGACCTCTTGCTGGCTACCTACCTGCAGCCTTCCCTCATTCTGCTTCTCTCTAGGTAATCCTGACGTAGCCACTAGCATTACCTGAGTGAGGCCATCTCCCTGACACTGCCTCCCCATTACCAGGGAGGAGCCATGGGGCATCGGTGCCAAAGCACCTGCCTTAGCTCCTGGCTGACAGGTATCCCTGGGGTGGGCTAAACTTGCCACCTCCCCTGATACCTCCACCTCATAGCAAGGCGACAGCAGTGGGGCCCTAAATCGAGAGCACCCCTGAGCCTAGCTGCCTACAAGCTGCCTTTCCTTCCCCTCCCCCAGTAGCCCTATCTCTTGCCACTCACAGTTCACTCCTACAGGGGAACAACTGGGTACAGTGATGGGAAACAATAAGTCAGGGTTAGTTTGCAACTGGGTCTGGCTTACCTCGCTGGTCTCCGCAGAGACCGCCGCCTTCATAGGTCCCAATTGCAGGGACACTGGAGTGACCACCGCCAGCGTCATCTTGGCCAGCGAGCTCCGGCAACTGCCGCATTGGTACCCGGGTTCGTCACAGGGAAATCGGTGCAGG
Organism: Ascaphus truei; assembly: GCF_040206685.1. Classification (NCBI taxonomy): domain Eukaryota; kingdom Metazoa; phylum Chordata; class Amphibia; order Anura; family Ascaphidae; genus Ascaphus; species Ascaphus truei. The sequence goes on from NC_134497.1 coordinate 40,290,367, forward strand.
ACATGGGTCCCAGGTCATCGGGGAGAAACTCGGCTCCCTCCAAACCCGGTAAAACACCCCCCTCCCGCACAACCTCCACCCACATTGAAAGGGCTCCGGCCGCTAGCCGGAATCGCGGCTCTTCCGCTGCCGCCTTCATGGCCGGCAGGCTCTGGGTAACTGCCGCAATAGCACCCGGCTTCGGCACAGGGTTACCGGAGTAGATCGTGAGGCTCCGGTCATTGCTGAGAAGCGTCACCTCTCCAAAACCAGGTAAAACACCCCCCTCCCGCACACCCCAACCCTCCCCCCAGATCAAAAGGGCTCCAGCAGCTGGCCAGAATGGCAGATCTTACGCCGCCACTGCCATCTGCATCCCGCGCCCGGGGAGCACTTCCACTTGCCGGACAATATCAGGTCGGGCCAGGGGTGCAACAGCATCTTGATGTAGCAAGCCGACTGCTTGCCGGGCACCGCTGATGATGGCAGTGATTGATCTACTCTGGCCGACGCTCTGCTGTATTCCACCGGGTGCGGGTGGATGGCCGCCGCTCTCTGCCGCTGTCACCAATGCAGCCTGGCCAGATTCTCCAGGAGACGTCCCGCGGAGGGTTGTCGCCACGGCTCGGTGGGAGCCATCGGAGGATGCCATTAAATGGGTTACCTTCTTCACAGCTTGTGAGTGTTGGCCCTGAGGTGCTCGTTCGCCCGACCGTGCATGGTCCGGGCATCGGTCTCTGATGTGGCCCGCGTTGTTGCAGTGATAGCACCGCCGCTCTTGCCGGAACTTCTCCACCGCCGGTGGACTACCTCCCGCAAGAGGCTGCTGAGTCCATTGCGAAGTTGCTCGAGCTCCGTGCTCATGGAGGGGGTAAGCCGGTCGGTTCATCGCCAGTGTCAGGAGCTCGTTCCGCTCCGCCGGGAACACCTTTTCTCCCCACGCAGTCATCAGTGCCAGCACTTCTGGGGGAAATGGACTGCTCGCCGCAACGGCCAATACCCCTCCTGCTGCAAGACTCCCATGGTCTCGGAGTTTACCCGCTCCCTCCCCAAGTCTCTGCCGTCCCAGAGCTGGGTCCATTCCCTGTTCTCCGGGTGGGTTGATGGGTACAGCGGCTGCAGCGGCGGCAACGTGCCCGGCCTGCTCTGTGTGCCGGGTTTCGTACTCCTCTACGGCTGTTAATCAGTCTTCCGTTCCTCCTGCAGTGCTAAGCCCATACTCGATGCATTTGTCCCTGAAGCATGCCCGGGTCCACATGGAAGCGGGACTGGCACCTTGGCTCATGACTCAAAGCTTTCCTCAAATATGATGAACAGTGAGGTGGTGATATATCCCTTGTTATATGTTGTACAATCGTGTGTCCAATACCCCTAGTCTTAGGAACTCGCAATTTCCACGAGTCCCGTTGTATTTATTTATTTATTTATAAAATATTTTACCAGGAAGTAATACATTGAGAGTTACCTCTCATTTTCAAGTATGTCCTGGGCACAGAGTTAAGACAAATAATACATGTTTACAAATATAGTTACATAATGAGCAGAGTATACATTATATACAAGACATTGCATGCACAGTTAAAGATAATTTGTATTATGGGCGTATGAAACAATTACAGACCACATTAAAATGTGTGACAGCCTTAGATTTGAAAGAACTTAGACTGGTGGTGGATGTAAGAGTCTCCGGTAGGTTGTTCCAGTTTTGGGGTGCACGGTAAGAGAAGGAGGAGCGGCCAGATACTTTGTTGAGCCTTGGGACCATGAACAGTCTTTTGGAGTCTGATCTCAGGTGATAAGTGCTGCATGTGGTAGGGGTGAGGAGCTTGTTCAGGTAGCTGGGTAGCTTGCCCATAAAGAATTTGAAGGCAAGACAGGAAAGGTGAACTTTGCGCCTAGACTCGAGTGATGACCAATCGACCGACAACTGCAATACAGATTTGATTCAATCCCGCTGCTGCCACCAGTTTTACACGCCTGTCACGGTAGCTACGTGTCAGGGTTGTAATACACACCAGGTTACAATAATAACCTCTCTTATCTCTGGGTTGAATCAAATAAGACGTGCAGTATAATAAAGATATTTTATTCCCACAAGTTGGTGAACACACAAAATATACAAATAACAGAAAGATATTAATCACTTACATGGAAAGGGGCCAAGATGAAGCAATCCGCAGACTGGCAATTCATCTATCAGGATACAGTTCAGGATACAACAGGAACAACCACAACCAACAACTTGAAATAGAGCTGACACTCGTTTATGGAGTTCTACTCCTATTCCCTACCATTGGGTCTCAGGTATTGGATGACAATTACCCGCACCCAATTGCTCTTTGCCAGCTAACGTGGGAAGCACTTTGGTACCTGCCCCCAGGTAGCTGGCACATGCGCACAATCCTCTGGTCAGAGTCCCATTTCCTGCACCCCACACTGAAAGGTTGGCGTCTCCTAGTCTGCCATTTGGGATTCTGGCCCGGGAAACTCCGACCAGAGGAGAGAAACACAACACTTTTCACAAATACCCATATCCTGCTCTTCTCCGCCCTAGAATACTTAATCAAGGGCAGTGAGACTTTCATTCATGGATTTCCCTCAGACATCCTGATGCCCTGTGGCCATTAACATTCCTTCTGGGCCAGTGGCTTTCGCGGGCTTAGAAATAACAGGGATGCAGAGTAACGTTTTAATATTATACACATATTAAAATAATCCGTTCTGTGGGTCTGAGCAGGCTGAAATTTGCCAGGTCCTCATGCCAGAGGACCCTCGCCATAGTGGCCAAATCTCAGCCCTTCACGACCCCCAGAACCGGAGATACCAAAACCAAGTTAAAATCTCCTATTAACTTTAATGCAGGATTTTCCTCCATAGGCTAAAATAAATCACTGCATTTCACTTTTACCATTGGATTCAATGGGCTCCGCCGCCATAGGCTTTTAGTGGTGCAACTCCGCCATTGGAATCAATGGAGACTCCACCGCTAAAGGTTATGAGAAATCTCAGTGGCTCACTTCTCCATTGGAATCAATAGGGCCGGAGCCACCATAGGATTCAATGGAGCTACTCCGCCATTGAAGTCAATGGCGGAACCACGTGTTTCACAGTTACCCATACTCTGTCCGGTTGATCGAAGAGGGCTGGAAATTGCCATGCAATCATGCCGGCGCAGTGACTACATGGTGGCCAAATCCCAGCCATCTAGTGCTTACAGAACCGGAGATATGGGTTTTCACTTTTCACACTTTCGGACTTAGCGTATCATGCAGTAAGCAGCGAAAAAATGCATTAGGCAGTTTAGCAATTAGGCATGTTTTTGGTGTGTTAACCTCGCTGTATGCTGTAAGGGGCGAATCCCTGGCGAATGAATGCGCCACCACCATTTGATGAAATGGCATGTAACCGGTGGCGAGACGGCTGCCTGGCGAGAAACTGCCGAGAAGCCGTCCCCTGCCGAGTTGTGTTTGCAGCAGAGAGAGATCCGCTGCTCTCTCAGCGCAAACATCAGCACATTAAAAATTATTGTTAAAACCATTTTTATTCATAGTGTACATGTGCAGGGGGTCTCCGGAGCTGAACCGCATTGGTTTGTGGTCCGGGGACCCCCTGCTTCCCGAGATACAGACCCCTTTATTAGGTGCCGGTATCCCTCTGCATTTAAAGCTCCCGATCACGTGACCGCGGAATGTAAACAAAGCAGAGGGATACCGGCACCCCCTAAAGGGGCCTGTATCTCGGGAAGCAGGGGGTCTCCAGACCTAAAACCAAAGCGGTTCTGCTCCGGAGAATCCTCTGCACATCTACACTATGAATAAAACACACATATCAATAAAGACTCGTTCCTTACCTTTGCAGGTATCTGCTATGGTAGCAAAGCAGCATGAATATTTATTTAATAATACTGTACAGTGAGCAGGGGCTCCCCCGAGCTGAACCGCATCACTTTGTGGACCAGGGACCCCCTGCTTCCCAAGTTGCAGGCCCCGGTATGTGTGATCGGGTGGGCAGTGTTGCCGCCATGTTTATAGCGTCCCATACGCTACGTGCCCGCAATAAACATGGCATCTACACTGTAACCGATGCCCCAAACCGGGGCCTGTAACTCGGGAAGCAGGGGGTCCCTGAGCCACAAATCAATGCGGTTCAGCTCAGGGGGCCCCCTGCTCCCGCACAATATTATTAAAATACATTAATGCTGCTTCATTACCATAGCGGATAGCCGCTAAGACAATGAAGGGGTTAACGCATAATAGCATGTTTATTGGGGACAAATGCCCCCAATAAACATAGCAGCAATACACAACATACAATACAGTAATGGGCAACATTACTATTATCCACAAATGGATAATAGTGCAGTTGTCCATTTAAAATACATACAGAACAATAAACACATTAAATACATATAGCACTCCCCCATGTGCGGCTGCCACGATGAAAGCCATCCTCATCTTCATCCTGCCCATGCCCCATCCGCTTCTGCAAAACAGACACAAGAATAAAAACATCCAATGTAATGTCACCTAACCCCTTAATCACCATAGCAGTTAATAATCGCTACAGTAATTAAGGGGTTAACCCACCATCACCCACATTCCCCCCCACCCCACTAACCCCCCAGCTCCTGAGGCCTAACCACCCTCACCCACTACCCACAAGAGAGTCCTACCACGTACCCTTGGGGCCAATACCCCCTCCCCCCAGCACATACAGTACAATAATGTGCCAAATAACTATTATCCACATAGGGATAATACATTATTTGGCCATTATTAAACACATTAAATACTGTAGTAAAATAAAGAAAATTCTGCTAACCTCATCAATAAGAAGGCCCCGTTGCCTGCATCATCCTTGTGGTCCGTTGCCAAAATAATAAATAGCCAATACATTTCAATGACATTCACATACCAATGAACCCCTTAATCACCTTATCGGGTACTAACCTCAAAGGTAATTAAGGGGTGAAGCCATCCTGCAATGGCAACACCACTTATCCATAACATCCTCAATGAATTAAAAAGCAATTTCCTAAACAAATCTCATGTAATCATTCAATCTAAAGCCTCAAATGCCACTTAAAACATTGCATTTACATTGTATACATGTAGCATAAAATGTAAGCTACTGTACATGTACACGCTGCAAATCAATGTGAACAATACAATAATCCAACTAAAATAGCATTACATCATAAGAAGTATACTATGTAATCCACTAAAGTCACCATCAATGAATTAACATACATGAATTACATCCCTAAACAATTAAAATAGCATCCATACCAATTACACAATTAACTATAGCAACCGTTACAGAGAACAAGTTACCATCATACAAAAAAGGACACCAAAAATTACATTATACTAAAGCAAGCCTCACCATTACCTACAGTACAGCATAGAACCCCACAAATTAAATCTCTCTAATTATAAAATACATTTAACACACATCTATGCATAGCAGCATAGCCACAATCATTTACAATACTGCAAATCAAGCTTTTACAACACTATCATTTCTTACCCTGAATGTATATATCTCTCTAGACATACATACATACATACATACAGTGGCAAGAAATGATATGCATAAAAAAAAATAAACACATGGAAAAGCAAAAAAAACTACATTTACATTAAATACATTTCTTTAGTTAACTTACCATTACTTGACCCACTCACCGACTCCCGTTGATCAGCTTACTACCGAACCAATCCACGAACAGCAACCCGTAAAATAATAAACCATAAAATAATAAACATTAAAATAATAAAACACGAAAATCCAGGGGTCTTCTACTTGTAATCCATCTTCATCTGTATTCTTCTATCTTCTTCCGGGGTCTTCTTCCCATCTGCTGCCACGCCCTGGTCTTCTTTCTTCTCCGGAGGTCCTTCCTCTTCGGCGTCTTGCTTCAAAATGAGACGACATAGGCTTTTAAAGGCCTATGACGTCACATTTTCGTCATATGGTTCCCTCGGCCCTGATTGGGCCGTGAAAACCATGTGTTTTGGCCGATAAAAAAAAATGATGACGTCACTTAAAGGCAAAGAAAGCACAGACAATCAGAATGGCTATGCTTCAATTGCCTTTAAGATGACATCATGAAAAGAGGCCGGCCTCACATGGTACGGCAGCCAATCAGAGCGTGGGAACTCCATCCCAACTCTGATTGGCTCTAGTAGACCATGTGACAGAGGCTTGGGGAAGAACGGATATGATGTCATTGAAAGCCTGTCACATGGTACTAGAACCAATCAGAGTAGGGATAGACTTCCCACGCTCTGATTGTGTCAGGATTGCCTAGACCTCCTGCCTAGCCATAGCTTCCTTGTCCACTGGGTGTGCTGCTGTCTTCTGTTGGCTCTGGGTTCCTCTGTCTGTCTTCTTGTTGCTCCTGTCTCTGTCCTTTATAGCTTGCTTCCTGTCTGTTGCTTTTGCCTTTGCTTGCTAGTCAGACTCCTACAGTATGCTCATGCCTGTCTTTGATCCTGACCTGTTTCCTGTACCTGTACCTGTATTGTAGTCTGCTCACAGTAAAGGTCCTTGCTAGTAATCTGGCTTGTCCCTGGTTATTCCTGCTCCCCGGTCTCAGTCCCTGCTCCCTGTTCTTAGTCCCTGTCCTGCCCCGCCTGTCCTGTTCCAGTCTCCTCGTTGCCGACCTCTGCTTGTACCTAACTTCGCTGCCTGCCGCCTGCCTCGGACCCCTGCTTGTACCTGACTTCGCTGCCTGCCGCCTGCCTCGGACCTCTGCTTGTGACCCCTACTACGCTCGTGCTGTTCCGGCCACCGAGATCCTACCCGCCACAGGAGTCTCCCGTGACAGAAAGCAAAGGCCACTTCTGGATCTCGCTGGAACAGATTCTTCTTCTGCCTGCACCCTTTCCTGCCTGCTGCAGCAGACCACATCCGCATGGTTGAAGATAAGTACTTTCGTTTCTTTTTTGGAAATCCAAGTTGGGATTTTGAAAGGTTTTTTTGTCGTTGCTGCTAAGTGTTCTGCAACAATTATTGCGTTCATAACGAAAAAACATTTTTTCTGAGACTAGAACTGTTGCTACCGACTATTGCAGCTTTCTTTGAGATGTTTATTTTTGCAAAGGTTTCTGCAGGGTTTTTTGTGCCTCTTTCTCCCTGAGAAGAATTCCCTTTTAAAAAAAAAAAAAAAAAACCCTTCCTGCAGTACCTGTTTTTGCCATTTTCAGACTTTCATTACCTGGACAAGAATTGTCTCTGCATTGTGGGTGGGCCACTGCAGATTTTCAGACTCACATTTCTATTTAAGACGGTTACCTTGATTTACTGCTGTTCACAGGGTCTTCATTTCAAAAGACAAAAGTGCTCCCATTATTTTGTTGCTACATGCTTTGATTTTCTTGCATCTATAGTTTTTCATATGATTGGTTCTAAGGTGTCAGGTTTACCTGCAAGTTCCCCTAAAGTTTGTTTCTCTGCAACTTATGATATCCCTACGCCTGATATCAAAGGTTTCAGATTTGACTGCAGGGTTCTCTGTCTGATATTCCTATGTCAAAAGTTTCAGATCTAACTACAAGTTTTCTCTGGATTAGTTTCCTGCTGTCTATGATATTTCTATGCCTGATATCAAAAGTTTCAGATTCAACTGCAGGTTTTCTTTGTCTATATGATATCCCTACGCCTGACGCTTAAAGATTTAGATGTAACTGCAGGTTTTCTTTGTCTATATGATATCCCTACGCCTGATGCATAAAGATTTAGATGTAACTGCAGGTTTTCTCTGTCTGTATGATATCCCTACGCCTTATGCCTAAAAGATTCAGATATAACTGCAGGTTTCTCTGTCTATGTTTTTTCCTTGCATTTATAATCTCTGTGACTGATGTTAAAGTCTCAAAGGGTCAGCTCTCCTATCTTGTGTCTCTCTGTGTCTAATATTCCTGTTGTTCATTCTAATGCTTCTGCTTTAAAAACACATTTCCTCTTTACTGGTTTCTTGGGAAGTGTGGTTTAATTATGGCTCCCACTCAAACAGTCTTGAGCAGTAAATGTGAACACAGTACCACTGATTCTTCAGAACTTCTCAAAGCAAGGAAGAAGAAGAAAAAGAAGGGAGGCATTACTGTGGAAGTTGCAGAAGAAATTAAGACTGAAAATTTAACCTCAGAGTCTGCATTTGATGAAAGAGATATGCTGCAGCTTAAGGCAACTCACAGACGTATCCCAAGAATAGTGGAAGAAAAGAAAGATGCCCCTTCTCAGACGCTTCAAGCCGCACAGAAAGCGATTGATTGTCTTTATGAACGTTTAGATAAGGAGCAAGAGGCCAAGACTGCACTACAAAGCTGTCTATCTTCAGCAATTGCTAAGTGTGTTCTCCAGGAGAAAGAAAGAGAGCAGTTGGAGAGGGACAGGGTAATCCTGTCAAGTAAGCTGGAGAAGGCCTATGCTGATAATGCGCAGTACCAGAGTTTCATGGCTCAAGTTGGCGCAAAACTGGAAGCCTCTGAGGAGAAGAATTGCCACTTCAACACAGAACTACGTTCTTTGAGAGAGATCTTCGAAGGGTTAAATAGCAGTTTTGAAATGGTAACCCAGGAGTGCAAGAATCTCTATGTCCAAGTCAGTGAAGGAGATAAGAAGCTCCATGAATTAGGAGAGGAGAAGAAACAGTTGGCCCAGGAAAAGTTAGACGTGCAGACAGCACTGCAGAATGCAGAGAGAGTGCTGCAAGAAGAACGTGTCTCCCTGGAGCGGCGCACACAAGCAGAAAATATTCTGCAGAGTCAGCTGCGAGAACTGCGTACACATCTGCAGGACACCAAAGAGAAATGGGTAAATGCTGAAGAAAAGCAGCGAGTTCTGCAGGAAGAAAGTGTCCAGACTGCCTACAAAATAAGTATGATGCAAGATTATTTGAGTACCCAGTGTGTCCCCAAAGAACAGCATGAGGAGCTGAAGGCCACACTGAGCATAACCAGAGCCTCGCTGGAGGAAGAGCTAAAGCTAGCAGCTGAACACACATCTCAGCAGCTCACAGCGCTGCAGGCGCTGATCGCTGAGCTCAAGACACAGCTTGCCAAAAAGGAGGAGAGAGAGAAGGTTTCCGTCTGTCAAGTGGCTGGCCTGACACAGCGCTATGAGGTCAAAATGGCCGATGCCTGCAAATTATTGGACCACACAGCCCGTGATAAGGTCCGGCTGCAGCTGGAGCTGGACAATGCCCGGAAGGAGTACCGGCAGCTGCAGATCAGAAATGAAGAAGATGAAACATATTTAAGCTTTACTCTGAGTCAGCTGGGAGATATGGAGTCGCGACTCAACTCCAAAGAAGCCGAACTGACAACTGCATTGAGTGGGAAAAGAAGTGCAGAAGGACAGCTTCAAGAGCTGAAAAATCAAATTGCTGGTCTTAATGAGACTTTAGGTGATACCACAAAACGGCAGTCACAAAAGGAGACAATGGAGCGTGAATTCTATGTTCCCACTTACACATGTGAAAAGTCTGCACCCGTCATTGATGCCCACATTCCTGATGTCCATGCCTCTGCAATGGAGTTGAACGTATCCATTGGGAAGTTCCAGATTCCAAAACTAAAAGAGATATATTGGTCACAAAAAGAGACCACGGAAAGTGAATATGTCCCCTCTGCCGCATGTGAAGAGCCTGATGTATCTGTGTCCGATGCCCCTGCTATGACGTTAGACGGATCCCTGGTGAAGTTCCTTGCTATGCCTAATATTCTTGATGCTGATGCCAACGCTCTTGCGATAAGGATAAATGCACCTCTCACAGATTTCCCATCAGCACTTGACGTACACATTAAGTTGGCCTTCCATAAAGATTTCCCTGAAGAGCCTGGAAGGTTGTCCGGAGTTGTTGCTGATCCCTATGTTCCTGCAAAACTTGGAGTGTTGTTCGAAGGCCATCGTGAGTCGGCCTTCCATCAGGGACACCTTGCTAAACCTGGAGGGTTGTCAGGAGGATCTACTGGCTTCTCTGCCCCTGCTTTTGGGTTGAACGCACCCATTTGGAGGTTCCTTACTGCACCAAATGTACCTGTGGAGTACCCTCTGCCCACTGACAAGCCACCAGAGGTGGGTCACCTTGAGTCGCCATTTCATCAAGGCCTCCGGGAAGAGCCTGGAGGATCGTCCGGAGAACGCTCTTGAGAGGGGGGAGTAATGTCAGGATTGCCTAGACCTCCTGCCTAGCCATAGCTTCCTTGTCCACTGGGTGTGCTGCTGTCTTCTGTTGGCTCTGGGTTCCTCTGTCTGTCTTCTTGTTGCTCCTGTCTCTGTCCTTTATAGCTTGCTTCCTGTCTGTTGCTTTTGCCTTTGCTTGCTAGTCAGACTCCTACAGTATGCTCATGCCTGTCTTTGATCCTGACCTGTTTCCTGTACCTGTATTGTAGTCTGCTCACAGTAAAGGTCCTTGCTAGTAATCTGGCTTGTCCCTGGTTATTCCTGCTCCCCGGTCTCAGTCCCTGCTCCCTGTTCTTAGTCCCTGTCCTGCCCCGCCTGTCCTGTTCCAGTCTCCTCGTTGCCGACCTCTGCTTGTACCTAACTTCGCTGCCTGCCGCCTGCCTCGGACCCCTGCTTGTACCTGACTTCGCTGCCTGCCGCCTGCCTCGGACCTCTGCTTGTGACCCCTACTACGCTCGTGCTGTTCCGGCCACCGAGATCCTACCCGCCACAGGAGTCTCCCGTGACAGATTGACTGCCGTACCATGTGAGGCCGGCCATGTTTCTTTTCATGACGTCATCTTAAAGGCTATTGAAGCAAAGCAATTCTGATTGGCTGTGCTTTCATTGCCTTTAAGTGACGTCATCATTTTTTTTTTATCGGCCAAAACACATGGTTTTCACGGCCCAATCAGGGCTGAGGGAACCTTATGACGAAAATGTGACGTCATAGGCCTTTAAAAGCCTATGTCGTCTCATTTTGAAGCAAGACGCCGAGGAGGAAAGACCTCTGGAGAAGAAAGAAGACCAGGGCGTGGCAGCAGACAGGAAGAAGACCCCGGAAGAAGGTAGAAGAATACAGATGAAGATAGATTACAACTAGAAGACCCCTGGATTGTCGTGCTTTATTATTTTAATGTTTATTATTTTATGGTTTATTATTTTATGGGTTCCTGTTCGTGGATTGGTTCGTGAGTAAGCTGATCAACGGGAGTCGGTGAGTGGGTCAAGTAATGGTAAGTTAACTAAAGAAATGTATTTAATGTAAATGTTTTTTTTTGCTTTTTCATGTGTATGTTTTTTTTATGCACATCATTGCTTGCCACTGTATTTATGTATGTATGTATGTATGTCTAGAGAGATATATACATACAGGGTAAGAAATGATAGTGTTGTTAAAGCTTGATTTACTGTATTGTAAATGATTGTGGCTATGCTGCTATGCATAGATGTGTGTTAAATGTATTTTATAATTAGATAGATGTAATTTTTGGGCTTCTATGCTGTACTGTAGGTAATGGTGAGGGTTGCTTTAGTATATTGTAATTGTTGGTGTCCTATTTTGTATGATGTGAACTTGTTCTCTGTAACGATAGCTATAGTTAATTGTGTAATTGCTATGGATGGTATTTTAATTGTTTAGGGATGTAATTCATGTATGTTAATTCATTGATGGTGACTTTATTGGATTACATAGTATACTTCTTGTGATGTAATGCCATTTTAGTTGGATTATTGTATTGTTCACATTGATTTGCAGCGTGTACATGTACAGTAGCTTACATTTTATGCTACATGTATACAATGTAAATGCAATGTTTTAAGTGGCATTTGAGGCTTTAGATTGAATGATTACATGAGATTTGTTTAGGAAATTGCTTTTTAATTCATTGAGGATGTTATGGATAAGTGGTGTTGCCATTGCAGGGTGGCTTCACCCCTTAATTACCTTTGAGGTTAGTACCCGATAAGGTGATTAAAGGGTTCATTGGTATGTGAATATCATTGAAATGTATTGGCTATTTATTATTTTGGCAACGGACCACAAGGATGATACTGGCGACGGGGCCTTCTTATTGATGAGGTTAGTAGAATTTTCTTTATTTTACTACGGTATTTAATGTGTTTAATAATGGCCAAATAATGTATTATCCCTATGTGGATAATAGTTATTTGGCACATTATTGTACTGTATGTGCTGGGGGGAGGGGGTATTGGCCCCAAGGGTATGTGGTAGGACTCCCTTGTGGGTAGTGGGTGAGGGTGGTTAGGCCTCAGGGGGTGGGGGGGTAGTGGGGGAGGGTATGTGGGTGATGGTGGGTTACTTAATGACTGTAGCGGTTAATAACCGCTATGGTGATTAAGGGGTTAGGGGACATTACATTGGATGTTTTTATTTTTGTGTCTGTTTTGCAAAAGCGGATGGGGCATGGGCAGGATGAAGATGAGGATGGCCTTCATCGTGGCAGCCGCACATGGGTGAGTGCTATATGTATTTAATGTCTTTATTGTTCTGTATGTATTTTAAATGGACAACTGCACTATTATCCATTTGTGGATAATAGTCATTGTGCCCCTTACTGTATTGTATGTTAGGGGGGTATAGGTGTTTTTGGGGTTTTATATATATATATATATATATATATATATATATATATATATATATATATATATATATATATATATATATATATATATATATATATATATATATATATATATATATATATATATATATATATATATATATTTATTTATTTAGTTAGTGTGGGGCTGTTGTGTGTTTTTTTTTTATTGTGGGTAGCGGGGGTGGGTGAAGGGGGTATTAGCCCCAATGGTGGTTTGTTTAGGGCTTGCGGGTGGGTAGCGGGAGGCCTTAACCCCTTCATGACCGTAGCGGTATTAACTGCTACGGTCGTGAAGGGGTTAAGTGCACCCGCAACCCCCCCGCAAGCCCTAAACAAACAACAAGGGCCAAATACCCCCTTCACCCACCCCCGCTACCCATAATAAACCTGGCACAGCTCTTTAACCCCTTCATTACCTTAGCGGTTAACCGCTAAGGTAATGAAGTGGGCTTTAAATGCATTTTTCCTGCCTCGGATGCATGCCGGGGGGGTCCGGTGCTGCTATTAATGGTGTCAGCTTCGGAGACCCCCCACATCAATCCCAGCCAGGAAAAAGGCCTGAATTTTTTCTAAGTGCCGATCCGCCACTCATCCGCTGCCTCTCAGCAGCAACTTGCCATCTTTTTCTTGCATGGCTGATTCGCCAGCAAAACGCCATTCTAGAGTGGCGAATAGCTCCGCTTAGCTACTCGCCACTACTAGAAAACAGCGTGGCGGAAAATGTTTCATTTTTAGGCAGAAAGTGCCTTCTCGCCTCGCCACCGGCGGGGAAAAAAAAACCGCCAGCAAACTGCCGTTTTTTTTTAATCTCGCCACTTTCT